>NW_025110642.1:0-2219 GCF_011392965.1 Frieseomelitta varia
CGTGCTCAAAAAATCAACGTACTTTGTGCCTGTTAGTTTCCCATCAAGAGGAAAAGGTCCAATTAAAAATTTATCAATTATCCCTGCCCATACGTTTAAACAAAACTGGTGTTGATGTCTTGAATGCACAATAACACGTGGGTTTTCTTCATCCCAATTATGATCATTATGAAAATTGAATGTAAAACTAGCTTACTAGAGTTTGCTCTGTTTATAAAATTCATTATATCTCATAAACGAAGACAGATAGGACATATATTTGTATCACCTCTTTTCATTATATTTAGACGTACAATCAGCTCCAGAAATGGGTTGCACAAGTTACGAAACACCCTGTATATATATGTATATACGTGTCTCGTTTATATCTCATATATATATATATATATATGTATATAATAAGTAATCTCATATATATACGTATATAATAAGACAAAAGAATTTTTGAGCTTTGGACGTTCTTTTTTTCTTTTTTTATCTTCAATCGGTTACTGGTGGAAGTTGCGCCGGTAGAAATAAGGACACCCTGTATATGTAGATCGCTTCGAACGTTTTCGCGTTCGATTCGAGCGAAGGTTCCACGTCAAAGGCAGGAGGGTAGGTTTTTGAAGTGCTGCTAGGAGCGAAAGAAGCGCAAAGGCGAAATTCTAAATTAACTTGTGATGTAATCAACGAGTCTATTCGTTTTTGGCGTTTAATCGTCGAGTGACTAATGTAAGAGGAATAGGGAAGAGAACGGAAGATCTGAAAGGTTCATTATTGCTGCCGTTTCGAATGATTTCGCGAGATTGCTTCCTGCCTCTAATATTATCTGTTATTAATTCCAATTATTTGTCGTCTCAAATTTTCATATATAAATATGAATTTAATATTTCGAAAATACCAATACTCTCAACACTAGAACAACTAATTCTTGGTACGTCAAAATCGATGTAATTAATGTATAATAATTGTACAACATGCATTAATACAATCAATAGTACGTTGATATATTAAAATAGGTAAATACAAATCATTACAATTCGAATGATAATGATTAAAACAAATAGATTCGTACGATCTAGATTTCTGTGAAAATTGATGTAATATGTAATAATTATATAACACATATTAATGCAATATAATTACAACTAGTACAATCAACAGTACGTTGGTATCTCAAAATAGTTACATGCAAATCATTACAATTTGAATGATAATGAATCGTACACAATTAGATTTCTGTCTAAACGTCAAATCAATGTTAATACCGAGAAACATACTGGCGTCTTCTCGACGATTGTAAAAAGTCTAAAATCCATCGTATCGGGTTCTGATTGTCATAAATATTTCAATCTATTTAGAAAATATCTTCTGGCAGACAGTATAACACTGCTTCTTAACCCTTTCGACAGCTTAAATTTAACTTAATCAAAGTGAATTTAATTCAAATTAAATTTAACTTAACCTTAACCTCTCCAAGTTTATATTTTACTTTCTATTTCGTGTCTAAATCAAATTTCCTTCATTCGTTCGTGTCGAATTAATAAGTCGCGAGGGGTTGACACTCAGTCTACGAAAACTCTGAAAAGAAACACCGGGAAAGTGAGGGAAGTGAAGTCGAATGACGAAAACGATATCGATGCAAATATATTGTTCGAATTTGGTGTTCGAATTTCGCGGCGTCGGAACAATGACGAATTCAGCAGGAGACGCTGAAACAACGCTGAAACAGCGCTAGCTTTCGACACGTACGCGTATGCTTTCGCCAGGCAAAGAAAACATTCGCCGCGGATTATGCGCGACTCGCAGAGAGAGAGAGAGAGAAAAAAAGAGGTCAAGTCGCGAGTGAATTGCAGAGACGTCGATTCAAAACGTTTACCCCGGCGCTGCTTTAGCGCGAACAATCATCTTGCAAATGATATGGAATCCATTTAATTCCGCTTTGCCGGCGACGATGGAATATTTACCCTTCGATGGAACAATCGACGTGGGCGAAACTTCGTTCGACAGTTTCAAACGTTAATTCAGCGAATTAACGATGGATCTCGCCACGGATTTTTCTCACGGACCTCGCTGCTTCCTTTCTCCGCTTATGCGAGCTCCGCCGGGGCACAGATATCTAATTTACGTGTACAGAGAATCGAGAAGAGTGTGAATAAACATATTAACAAAATTAACGAAGAGGAGAACTGACGATCGGTGACGATGATTTCACACTGATTTCAACTTGGTGAGAA
>NW_025110642.1:2237-20644 GCF_011392965.1 Frieseomelitta varia
TTACACGGTCTTGTTTCAAAGCATGAAGACATATTTTGACAGTTTCACTACACGATGTAAAAAGCACAAGGATATTTTTGTTCTCGAAAATCGTAAAAACTCAGGTGTCTCTGACCAACAGTTAAAAAAAATTTTTTTCCACAACTAAATCCACCTTGATCTTGAACGTTGAAAATTTTCTCTTTGCAAGAGAGACTCTGCGATTTTTTTCTCTTTTTTTTTTTTATCATTTTACTGAACTTGAAGCAGGGTTCAGACGACAAAGAGGATTTCTCGAGTTTCGTTTGTCGTTTAGTCCTGTTACGTATTCAACGTTCAATAAAATGACAGAAGAAAATCGCGCGCAACAACTTTCAACGGATCGTTGTAAAGAGGAAGATCTCGATCTTCAAAATGAACGGTGGATCTGGTTGCGAGGAAACTTTTTTTAACGTTTGAAGTCGTGCAATTTTCAAGAGTCCATCCAGTCGGATGGACATTGACTGAAATTTGGCTCAAGGAAATGGAGTGTTCACGCGAACCGAGTTTCTACCTTACTACCTACGCTATCTGACAGAATAGTACAGGCCAATTTCGCCGTACACGCGCCAAGCACGCGCTATATCGAACAAATTGCAATTTCCTTAGTATGCTTTCCCCGTTTCTTATTCGACTCTTCGTACTTTCCCCAACCACCTTCGTTCTCGCCTTCGTACCGTTCCACGTTCAGCGAAACGAGTCGTGTTTTTACCACCTCTCTATATCTGTTGCTTCGTAATTCATCCTACCTTCCACCCGAACGCGTGAAACGAGTCCGTGTCTCTCTTGCCAAGCTGACAGTCGCGTCGTTGTCACGGATAACAACCATCGAAGAAATCATCCAGATTAGCCTAGGCTCGGGTTCTCTCCTTTTTACGTTCTTCTTTTTTCTCTCTTTTTTCTCACTTTTAGCCGCGTTTATTGCGCTACAGTCCCGTTCCACGTCGACGGATAAAGGGAATAGCACGGGAGGGGAAAGGAAGGAAGAAACGAGGAGCGTGAAGGAACGAAAAGCCGACCCGCCTTTGAAAATCCTTCTATAATTAAATTGTCTTTTATATTCAGACGAGAGCTGAAAATGAAGCTAGTCCAGGATAAACCTACCAAGTCATTTCCCCGCCGTCCATCTCGGCTTTCTTCCTCTTCCTCCTCCTCCTCCTCCCCTCTCTTTTTTCTTTCTTGCTTTCTTTCTCTCCCCATCGTTCAACTTTTTCCCTGATCCGCGTCGCTTCTGCTCAGCACCGCGCGACTTTCCTTTTACTTTTGCGAATTCCAAGGGTAGATAGAGGCAGAAGAAAAGGCGGGGTGACACACTCCCCTCGGCGATTCGCTTCGTTTTCCATACCCAATTTCACCCTCTTGCGAAATGAAGCGCTCCCTCTCTTCCCCGTCTTTCCCTCATTCTCCACGTTTTTTGGCCTCTTCAGCAGGCCGTTTTCAGACGCGGCGAAAGTTCGTTCGACCGGTATCCCTTCGTTTCTTCTTTTTTTTTTCTCTTCTCTCTCTCTCTCTCTCTCTCTTATCGTTCTCGACGTTCTAGCCCTGATGCCGATCCTTTGACCCTTTTCTGATAGCTGTCCTTTGTATGTATATAAGTATACGTACCATCTTGTCGGCTAGCTCGTTTGACTTGCAAATGTAATCACTAAGAGCATCCATTCGACCTGATCCTTCTATGACCCGACATCGAGGCTCGGCTGCTCCGCTTTCCGTATCCACGACGATAGCTATCCTTGCCCTATCGCCACGACGCCCGCTGCCCGCGCGCTCCGTCTCGTGATTCATCGGGTTTTCCCCGATGTTTGCTTTCGCCGCTGCGATTTCAGCCTTCCCCGGCGGAACGTTCGGTTCGGTTTTGCCAATCGGCTGAAGATGAAAGATCGCGGTTTCGAACGTTCGTTAAAGTATAGAGACGTGTATTAAGAAATCAAGAATCTGTGTTTTTAATGCATGTATTTTCTTTTTTTTTTTTTTTTTTCTTTCTTTCTTGTGTATTACAGGCGGTATCTTTGGTATTGCACGTATCTTTTCATAATACGTACATTACACGTGTTTGTTAATGTTATACAACAGAGGTGACGAGCTATTATAGTTCTCACTTCTCATACAAACTGTTTTTTTCTCTGTCTTCCTGCTAATTTTAATAGCTACGGTGAAGAAAACAATTTATATCTAGGGATATATGTCTAATGCGAGCATTGTGGCCGCGACACTGTCAACCGGCAGTAGGGAGATCGATGCGGTGGAGGGGATAGGGATCAGGAAAGTAGGGGCAAGGGCCGCCAGTTCGCCACCCCTGTTATACACATTTTTTTTTTATACGCGAAGATGATTAAATGAAATTTCACGAGGGATCGCTACATTCATTCAAGTTCATATAAATTTATATTTCTTTTACGTATAATAACTTTTACTTACGTATAATAATAATATAAATAATAATATAAATTTAATTATTAATAATATAAATTTATTATATTATTATTATATTATTTAATTATTAATAATATATTATTAATAATATATTTCTTTTACGTATAATAACTTTTACTTACGTATAATAATAATATAAACAATAATATAAATTTATTATATTATTATTATATTATTTAATTATTAATAATATATGAATTATTAATAATATATTATTAATAATATATTTCTTTTACGTATAATAACTTTTACTTTCTTTTTTCTTTTACGTATAATAACTTTTACAATCCTTTAATGACTCTATTAATTCTTTTACATATATATAAAATACATACCTTTAATATTACATGTACTTTTATGTATATTTTTAGTATTACACATCTTGTTATAAATGAAGATAAGACTTCGTGAGAATTACCATGTTGATCTAAATTTTCCTTCTCGTTCGCAATTATAATATGAATCACACACATCTTCAGCGATTTGGCGAACATGATACATGTAAATGTGTTGGTGGACAAATCCAGTATTTATACTTCTAGCCCGAAATTATTGTAAATATATAAAATACACGACTCAAATGAATCTTTCTAACAGAAAGTTCCTTCAGTTTCAATTTAATGGTTGGAGTTTACGTTTAATTTATACGAAATTGGTCAATAGGAGCCGAACTTTTCTCAGCAGCATTGGAAACAAATTATGAAATAACAAACGATCACGTTAAAAGTGATATGACTATCGAAATTGTATCTGACGTCTGATACAATTATTCGTTCGACATCAATGTGGTCCAGTTGAGATTTAATTTAATTATGACGCACATACACAGTTAATAGAATGGCTAATGCCAATTAGTAGAAATAAAGATGGAAATAATTGAAGGCGGCTGAAAATTAATTTTGTAGATAAACATACGGCTACCCGTGTTAACGTAATATACATTATATTAACATTATCGGTTTCTAATAATGTTCCAAAATATTCTACTTGTAAATCATTGCAATTCGAACGATAACAAATTAATACAAATATGTTTGTACAATCACGTCTGATCACTGTCTCATCCAAACAAAAGTCAACGTTAATCTTGAAAAATCCATTATATCGAGAGATTTCTAAATTATATTCTAAATAATAATCATAATAATTAAAATCGGTGCTAATTTCTGGAAAATTATCTGAAATCTGTCGTGTTGTCACGTTTGATAGTTCCAATGTTAAAAATTAAAAATCGCGTGTTACAATGTATCATTATACTCGCTACATACTTAATATCAACTCAATCCGGATTGGAGTGGTACAATTTTCGTGAAAAGAATAGAGTCGCCACGCGATAGTAAGTAAAGTCATCCTCCAACGAGAGAACTCTCTCAGAATAGAAGCGTCACGTTCCAAAACGAAATCAGGCGAACCTCTCGTCAGGTGATCCTCTTTCGCCAAGTTACAGTTCGAATTACCGACGATTTCACATTAACGACTAATCCACAACAATGATCGCCGTTATAGTACAGCTACGCTCTCTCCTCTGCGCGACTGTAACGCGAGTTGTCGAGCAGCAAGCATCGCCGGCAGCTCTCGCGAAAAACGACGACGCCGACGTTTCATCGCTGAAGCACTTTTACAACATTTTGTTTACTGATGTCGCGCAAGTGTTTCGCGAGAGCAAACGTTCTTATCTCTCAAAGCGCCGCGCGCTTGCGCCCGCGCCGGACGTAAATATTTCAAATGCTCGTTTCGGCCGGCGCCCTTCCTCGCGCCACGGCTTGCCTTTTTACCAAAACTCGTAAATAACCCGCGCGGACGCTCATTTCGCGCTCCTTCGTTCCCTTCGTTTCGTAGCGCGATTAAATCGTGTTGCTTGTCGCGGCTTTCCCCTCTCGCCCCCGGAAGCGACGTAATCGACGAATGAATCGGTCGGCGATCAAACGAGCTGATCCGCCGCAGTTGCTGAAACATACTTTTCAAGTATGTGCTTGGCACGTCATTCTGCGTGCCAGTTGCTCGAACCAGCGAGACCAACTGAGGATCAGTCGTTCGCAGCACTTTAATTGCGACGATTAACAATACACGCGGTGAAAAAAAAAAAAAATTTCACATCGTTTAGTGCGATTAAATTCGACAATTGAAATCGTCTGCGATTTTTTTCAGCGAGTCGCAAGATCCTAGATTTAGGATCAATTGTTGATGGCGAGTGATACGCGCGTGTGGGAAAAATTTTACATCGTCTCCATGTAAGATTTTCAACCTGCGCCCGTTCTTTTATACAACATTCTTGTTTTTCTTTCTTTCTCAACCACCTGCGCTTTATTCGGACTGGACAAGACTGAAATTATTCTGCGTGTGAAAATAAATAAAAAAACGAGGAAACAAAGCTTTTTTTTTCAGAGAAAATTAATCGCTCAGTGAACTGAACAAACGACGGTTCGTTTAATCACTTGCGCTGGCAACCGATTGCGGACCATAACGAGCGACCGAAACCGTACACAATAATTCGCCGCTTTTCTTTCGAACTCGTCGGTACGAGAAATAGAAATTATCGAGATGCAATAAATTTGTTACTTGTTTCGCTTAAATATACTTGGAAACTGAGGGAATGTTACAATTTTGGAACAGAAAGTTTCGTCGTTCTTTGCGCAAGAGGTTAAAATGCTCGAAGTCGATTAAAACGATGTTGCATCTCTCTGAGCTGCAAGGATCTCAGTTCTTTTTTCTTTCTTTCTCAACCACTTGCGCTTTATTCGGACTGGACAAGACTGAAATTATTCTGCGTGTGAAAATAAATAAAAAAACGAGGAAACAAAGCTTTTTTTTTTCAGAGAAAATTAATCGATCAGTGAACTGAACAAACGATGGTTCGTTTAATTACTTGCGCTGGCAACCGATTGCGGACCATAACCGTACACAATAATTTGCCGCTTTCCTTTCGAACTCGTCGGTATGAGAAATAGAAATTATCGAGATGCAATAAATTTGTTAATTGTTTTGCTTAAATATACTTGGAAACTGAGGGAATGTTACAATTTTGGAACAGAAAGTTTCGACGAAAGTGGCACGTCGTTCTTTGCGCAAGAGGTTAAAATGCTCGAAGTCGATTAAAACGATGTTGCATCTCTCTGAGCTGCAAGGATCTCAGTTCTTTTTCCCTTTCCTCTCTCTCGTCGCGCGACAATCGCCGATAACTTTCGTAAAGTTGGAGAATTCACCACTTGCTCTCGTCGTGTTCTTATTATTTTCAACCTTCTTGGTCAAGCTGCTGTTGTGTGATGTAATTTGTTACATCAGACTTTCATTGTTTGAAATTGTTTTTGTTTAAGTTCTCTTCGCTGTTCGAATTTGAAGTGTTTTTCTGAACTGCAAACGACATTCTCGAGGTTATCGGTGCATAAACGTTTTCCCTTTTTCTTTTTACATTTTTCTTTGTCGATTTATCAGGTTTAGAAATTGATTTGGTATTTATTTATTTTTGATTTATTTGTTATTAGTTTTTGTTTACTGTTATTATTATTATTTTTGCTATATTCGTGGTATTATTACACGTTAGCAGACTCGTCGAAAATAAAACAACATATTCCTCTTGATATTCAATTAAAAGTTCCCCGATAGTAATTTAGATCTTAGCTCTAACCAAGAGCGGACGTGAAAGTTTGAAAATTAAGAATTCGAAGAACTTGGACGATTATTAAATGAAACCTCCCTTCAAATGCAAAGAGAACCTATTTTAAAACAGGATTGGAACGATCCAATTTCCTACTGAAATGATCTCAAAGTAAAATGAAATAAACGGCGAAAGGTAAATGGCAAATGGCAAGAGGAATCATGTTAATTGCAATTATTAAAATCCTTCTATTTGATCGCTGCCCGATATTAAAAATCAAGAAAAACGACATACTGTGAAATATTGGAGCGAGAATATACGCGAGAATAATCGCGATCTGTTAGATCGTCGATTATTACAAGGAATGTAAAGGAATGTAAATGCATAAGTGCCGAAATAAAAAAAAAAATATATATATATATAAACACGATAAAATGTCCGAAATATTTAAAGTGCAAAAGCAGTTCTCTGCCCGAAATTTCGTTTCTTTTTTCAAATTAAAATGAATAAAGATCTGCATAAACATCCGCAGTCGTCTGGTGATTTGTGCGCTGTTCTGAGACGTTTTAATTCCCAACAGCAACGATCAATTTTGATCAGTTTTGCGAAAGGGGGTTAGAATCGCAGCAGAATGAGTTGGATCTTCCGTTTAAACAACAAAAAAAAAAAAAAAAAGGAAAGAAAAAGTTGCAATTTTATCTCGATTGACGCACAGATGTAGATCGTGGCGCAAGGGTTGAAATCAAGTTCCTCGTTGATCTGGGAAACAAGACGAACCCGGTCGAACATCGTTCGAGGAATGGAAAGATAAAGAGGAAAAGTTTGGAACCGTTCCACGGCCCGAGACACACTCGGATCCTGAAAGTGCTCACGGTCCACCGATCTTGTCACGTATCGTAGAAATCAATGAGTCTACGGAGAGTGACTCGTCGCGCGAATGCGAAAGGAGAGGGGAGTTTCGAGGACGAGGTTAAGGATGCAGCCCTCCCTTGACATTCTCCCTCCCGGAAATGGCAATCTCGTTTCCTTCGAAAAACCTGATTGAGGGATCTGACGCAAGAGCGAGTTATCCCGCGGAATCTTGAAAAAGAAGAAAAAGAAAAAAAAAAAGAAAAAAAGGAGATTTTTATTATAATAATATATCCCTTTGGATATCCAGTTATAGAGGCTCGTGATTACGGACTGCTTATTATTTGTAACTTTTGCCATTTTTTTCCCCTCTGGTTTGTGTCTCTTTTATTTTATTTTATCTCTCATTCATTTAGGTGGTATTTTGAATATATTTCAATATTGTATAGTATACAAATATATATAGTATATATAAATACATAAATATATGTATTATTATTAATATTATATTATAAATATTATATTATTATTAATATTAATATTAATAATATATATATAATATATATTATGTATATATTATAATATGTATATAAAATATATGTATAATATATATATTAATATTAATAACATATTAAATAACATATATTATTAATATTAATAATATATATATGTTAATATTAACAACATATATATATTAATAATATATAATAAATAATATAATATATTACATAATATACTACAAGAATATGTAATAAAAATTTAAATGATTCTCGTGAGTCTGTGTTCTTTCAACGTGAAACAATTATGACTGTGATATACCGCTTTCGATAGTATACAACATCTCTTGGCTGTGAATGACGAGTACATTCGTCATAAAGAAATGGAAATTTTTTGCGTGAATGATCATGATACACTCGTTACGCGGGGAAAGTATGGGAATTACAATTTGTTATTTAAACACTACATTCTTTCGTGGAAAATGAAACATATTTACGAATTTTGGACATTTTAGAATATTTCGTGCGTGGACTTGACTGAGTTGTCTTTTTACATCATTTCTCAATATGCTATTAATATTAATTGTTATTAATGACGTGGAATAGTAAAATTATTGATTTAAAGAAGAAACTAGCGTTGTTTCTTTCTTTTTTATAATTTAATTCAATTTCGCAGCAGTTTACACACACTCTGCGTTTGACAAGTATAATCTTCGTAGCGTCGTTCTACCGACGCAATGTAGATGCATACTTTTAGAAGCTAAGAGGTTAAAAATTTCCTTACGCTCGTTTTTCCCCCTCGTGGTTACGTTGAATCTTCCGCTCGACGGCCGATTAAATTTCAACGGGAAAGCGCAGCCCCTTCCGCGAATAGTTTTCGCTCGGCGTAAAAATTTCACGGGGTCGAACCGAGGGAGTAGCGCGAATCATCGGTAGTATAAAGCCACAGTCAGGGCAGATTAAAAATTGTTCCTGTTGGCGCAAGAATATATCAAATATTGTCGAGCGTTGGGTCACAGATTAGACGATATAGTGATCGTTTTTGTCACATTGTTTTGGCAACTTAAATGAAAAGTGAAAATATCACGCGTTTATTCGATTAACCAGGTACTAAATTAAATTTATTTAAAAGAGAAAAGAACTAGATATTAATAAATACGACAAACATTTAATTTCTAAATATATATTTATTTTTTTTATTTTACAAAAAAATATATATGTATATATATATATTTAGATCATTTATTTTCGAGATTTTTTAAAATTATTAAAATAAATTAATTAACCCTGATGCGAAAGGTACAAAATAAATTCGACTCATTTGTTTTTTTAAAAAATTCATTTTCGTTACCCTTAAACTATGTATTCCTAATATTATTAACTTTTAACTATTACTAAAATATATTTTTACTATAAAACTTTATTTAATATAAATCAAATAAATTTGAAACTTTATTTAATATAAATCAAATAAATTTAAAACTTTATTTAATATAAATCAAATGAATTTAAAACTTTATTTAATATAATTTCATATAAACGCAGGTCAGACGAGACTTGTATACAATCCCGCTAGCACTGAACACTATACAGCCACACTGTATGTCTCATCACTTGAACGTCTCATCAACTCGACCACGAGTCCGAACCGAAGCCTCGGGTTTCACCGCGTGATGATTTGAATTCGGTTCCATTCCCGCGGCGCGATTTTGTTTCGTCTCGAAACCGAAACCGTTGCAGACAGATTGATAGAGTTCCATGCGGCGAATACGTAATATTTGCGAAAACGTGGCCGCCATCGGGGGAACCATCGGGGTGCAAAGGTGATCATCGCTCTCGGCTCTGGGCGTCGCTTTGCAAAATAAAAGCGGCCAGAGGAACTCGAAAATCGGCGTGGCCCGTTGCGGTTTTCGAAATCACAAAGTAAAATAGCTTTCGGTGGAGCGGCCGGAGTTGGGTTTGGGTTGGGTTAGCTTTGCAAATCGATGCCCCGTTCGCGAACGTTCGCCGCCGCATCGGTCAAATCCAACCTGGGACCGGATCACTTTTGAATTTCGAACGTGTGTTATATATCCTCGTTTCCATCCTGCTTGTCCATCGGCAGGTGACGCGAGTCTTTGGTGTGTTTGAGAATCTACGGTCGCGTCTTGGTTACACGGTTGCTCGCTGGTAATTTTCTTGTATAATTATAAAATGAGGATACGGCGAGTTTCGTTTTAATTCCTCATTTCATTCGGTATTTTATACTTTAGTATTTTCTTTACCGTTATTATATTTATTATTTAATCTATTAAATTTATTTTGTAGATTAAATTTTCATATTATATATATTAAATTATATAAATTATATTTTTATAATAGAAAATATTAAATTATATAAATTATATTTTTCAATAAAAATTCCAATATATATATGATTCATGGATGATTATTAACAGCTCATGTTGAAGCTTCTTTTTTTAGTTCAATAGTTTTTTAAACTTCAGTTATGTTAAAATTAGGAATACATGGAATATTACAAATTACATATATAATAAAATTTATATTTAATGATAATTTTATTTGGAATATTATTTTTAAGAATTATACGTTTGTGTCAGTTATATAAAATTATATAAAACTAATTATATTAATTATATTTGTGTCAATTATATAAAATTATATAAAACTAATTATATTAATTATATTTGTGTCAATTATATAAAATTATATAAAACTAATTATATTAATTATATTTGTGTCAATTATATAAAATTATATAAAACTAATTATATTAATTATATTTGTGTCAATTATATAAAATTATATAAAACTAATTATATTAATTATATAAAATGATATAAAACTAATTGTTGCTATCTCTTCAGTTGTTCACATCGAAATTATATTAATAAGAATAATATTAATAACAAAATTAAGATTATATGCTGTACTTACTGACTGACTATTTCATGGACTGTACTCTTGTGCACTAATTGTTACCTACTGACTGACCATTTTATTTTTTATTAACAGATACGGCGTTTTTTTTTTTCTTTTCTTTTCTTGTTCGTGAATGATTTTCTCACAGTACCTGGCGTTATGTGTGACTCTTTAATCTGCATAAAAAACGTGGGGATTGATTGTTTCGATGGGGAGAGAGTGGATTTGGTTACTTGTTGTTGGCGTAGCAGAAAATCTTTCAAAAAAACCTGCATATCGGTTGACGGACTTCAAGGTTGGTTAGAGCTTGCACTCTGACCTTTTATTGGTAGTTCCACCAGTGCACTCACTCGATTAGGGAGTCGTGTCTAGTAGGTGGCACGTTGAATCCACGACCCAAACTGTCCAATGCTCGTGCCAACTCTATCTATCTCTTACGCACCGCCCCCGAGAACTTTGGAACGAAAGTTTTTCGCGGGACCAGTTCCCAGTTTGTCGTTCCAGTATCGAATTCACTCGCTCGGTCTTTGAGTTTCGAACCGTCTCTCGTTTTTTTTCACGTTTCTCTGTTCTACGATGGTCAGTTTGTTGGAAATTCTTCATCTTCGTCGGATACATGTTACAAATACACCAGACTTTTTTGTTTTAATCGCGTCGAGTGGCCGTTCCAATTCCAGATTCAGAAATCTGTCGATCCTCGAATTTATTGTCGAAGATTATCGAAGATTGAAAGAAAATGGAAGAAGCCCAACCCAAGGTTTATAATTTTTTGGGTAATCTACAAAATTTCAATCTATGTTTGCAATCTACGTGTCTGTAAAGTTTTTTCGTAATAATCTACATGCGTCATCGAGCAAACTTTATTTATTACTCTCGAGACTCGAGATCTTCCGATTCTTCCAACTTTGTCTATCGAACGTTAGCAGTTTCTTCGCCTGGTATTTTTGAATTTCGAACGTGTGCGTCACTTCTCTGCGTCGAGGAGAAACTTTGTCCATTTCTCACGCACCCCGTTCGAGACGAGGGATCTTTCGTTCACGTTCGACTTTGTCGTCCACGTGTTGGTAATTTTTTCGCCCTGGCACCGGCGGCTTCCTCGAACCGACGCAATTTCCTCGGGACACAAAAATCATCTCGGTCTGTTACCTAAGAGCATTCCCCGATATTGGAAGACATCCGATAATCCAGGATTACTCGAACTGTAGCAGTTCCCTTGTAACTTTCTTTATACGTTTGCCGTTGCTCGTGGTATCATTTTAAATTACCAACACACCGTTCTCCATTCGCTAATAAGCTTGTTTACGAGAAAAGGATTCGTCGATGCTGGCAATTCCTGGTCTGTCCAACTTCTTCCTCCTTCTTTTTCTCCCTCGAATAGTTCGTCAAAATCTGTTCGGTTCTTTCCCGAGTTCGTCGCGCTTTATCGTCAACGCCAGAAATTCATGGGATTCCATTTTGGAGCGGTTTGAGCAAGTGTGAAACAAGTGACGCAGCCACGGATTTCCGTAATCAAATATTCTCTGTTAATTGTAAAATTGAGGAAACAACTTTCTGACAATGACTGACTAATCAACAACGACCGTCGTCTGAAATCTTTTACTGTACAACGCTCAATAGCAATCACGTGTTACGAAACGTATCAAACAATAATAAATGTATTAAAGCACGTTAAACATAAGATATTTAAAAAAAAGGAACTTAGTAAAAAAGCATGTTAAAAAAAACATAGTAAAATATTAAATTAGTTGTATGTTAGAAAAGAATTTTAAACACAATTGCAACACAATTACTTACGTATTAATTATGTTAAAAGTCATCGAAATCGGGGGTGGTTCTTGTAATCAGAGGAGGCAAACCTCTTCTCCACATGAAAATTAGTTTCGCAGCCTGCCATGCAAACAACTTTTCCTATCTTTATCTTTAGCAGCTACAGTAAAGAAAACAATTTACATATATGTATACACACACACACACATATGTATACATAGAAGAAACGGTGCAACATTGTAAGGTTATTGGATTCGTATTAAAACCAGCTGTCGTAATAACGAATAAGAAAATGTATAGTATAGTAATTTAAAAAAAATATTCAATAATGAATGTATAAATAATAAATGTGTAGTAAAAATATTTAATGATAAATGTAAAATAATAAATGTGTAGTAATTTAAAAAAAAATCAAGTTGACCTTGAAATATCCTCCACCATTATACGAATGAAAAAGCAAGACATCATTTTATACTGAACAGCTTTTTGTATAGACATTCTTTCCGTAGCTTCAACACATTCCGAGATATTCCACTGTACTCAGTTAGACGAAACACTCTGTATACCTAACACGAGTACTGTGGCGGCGAGTAACTGTCAACGTAGTGGGGAGATCGACGCAGTGGAGGGGATAGCGACCGGAGAAGTGGGGGCAAGGGCCGCCAGTTAGCCACCTCTGTGCAAATAATCACTGCAACAAGCTACAGTAACAGTAGACGCGACATCATGGGGCATCGATACTGCGACATTGCCCCGCACGTGTGTGAACAGAAAATATGCATTTACAATATTTGGCGCGCATCCGCTCGCGACGTGAACGAAATTTCCCGAAAGAAAGAAAGTTTTCTCCCAGGCGGGCGTTTTTAATAAAATACAAAGAGGCAACTTTTCGATCCGCTATACTTTCCAGCTACTCTCTCTCTCTCGCTCCGATGAGACCCGGCGTTTATTTTTTCATGCGTCGAAGCGCTCACGGAAGGAGTTCGACGCGGAACAGCCATCCGTTCGCTTTTCGAGCGGGTTTCGCGCTAAGCTTCGCTAAGCCGAAAGCGTTGTACCAAAGGGGAAGTGGTGGAGAGTGGAAGAAGCGTGACTCCGGCCGAAGGAAAGTAACGCGAGAATGGTTTCTTCGTTTCCACCGGTTCTCGCCCGAGGCGAAGTTCGGAAAGTTTCTCAGTTCACTCCGCGCGTTTTCTACGTGAAGCTTTTTCAGCCACAAGGAAAGCCAAGTCCCGAGTAACGAGAAATCGAACATCATCGTTTTCGTTCGCGTCGGAGTTACGCGAATAATGTCGGAACGATCATTCGCCGGGTCGGAGGGTGGGCTGATTGTGCGAACGAAATGTGTTTGAAAGACGATTGTTTAAATAACGCGTCACGTTCGAAATTACACGTTAAATTGTACGTTGTCTCGAGCGAGGAATGATTGCAAATGATCCCTTCCCCGAAACGACTTCGTTGTTTGCCCGTCTCAAATAAAGTGGTGTTTTCTTTTCATTTTGCAGCCTGTATCTGTCTCCGCAAACAATTTCTCAAATTTCTGATCCCGTTGTGTAAACTTCATCTCCTGTCGGCATTGTTTGCCATTTTATTTCAGCGCGCCGGCTAATTCGAGAAACGAAATGTACGAGAAGCGTCGAATTACAGTTTTATTTTCAATTCGTTTGTTTGCACGGAGTCAAGCGTTTCATTGATACGTATGAGGCACGTTCATAACAAGAAAGTGTTGGATACACTGTGAACGTCGCGTGATCTCCAGTGATTAATAATTGCAGAAAAAAAAAGGAAAAAGAATGAATTACATCAAGTTGAAATTGTTCACAATTACATAATATTATTTGATATCTATTTACACATTTTATAAACACATGTGTATAAATTATAAATTCATTATCTATTTATTTTATTATTTGTTTCATAATTTGCATGTAAATTATAAATTTTACACGCACGTGTATTATAATATAAATTATATTTACACATTTAACACTCCTGTCTTTCTATAATACTTTCTCACATTCGTGGTCACTGATTGTTTCTTCAGTCATGAATTTTTATAAATTTCGCGAGCGCAGAGAGAGAGAGAGAGAGAAGCACCGACGTATGAATAAATGCGTGTGAACGTACGTGCGTCTAAACGCGCATAGAAAATCCCGCCATTAAATCGAGCCAAAAACCGCAGCGTGCGTCGCGGTACGGGATTAAATCCTAAATTATATCCGCACCGTCTGCGGATGTACATACGTGTACCACCCGTATCACGACGATAATTCACAGCTTTATTCTCAAGTTTTAGAAACAGCTTCGCCCTCGCCTAATCTTTCCCCGTGCACGTACGTGTGGAACGTATAACTTCTTAAAAAAAAGAGAAAGAAAAAAAAAGAAAACGAAGGGAAAAGGGACGACGACGGTGAGAAAACATGCATATGCACGCGGATATAAAAGCAAAGGAGAGGAGAGGGGGGGAGAAGAGGAAAAAATCGAAACGAGAGAGAGAGAGAAAAGAAAGAGTGGAAAGACGGTGTCGTTTGCATTTCGAGTTGGATGCACCGGTAGACAAAGCGCAGCGAGGTCAAGCGGCGCCATCCACGAGATCTCGAGCAGGTGCACGCGTTAATCCACCTTTTGGAAGTTGAGGACACGCGAATTCCTTCCCGCGAGCAATAACGCGCGAGAGTGTAGCTCGCGTTCTACGACGTGTTACGATGCATCCCGTTGCATCCCGAAAGGTCAACGGGTTGTATATGCACACGCATTGTCGCGCGAGTGGAGCGAAGATGGGGGAACTGAGCGACTCTGATAAAGAAGCGAACGAATATAATATTATGCTTCTTGGTAGAAAGAACTGGGACCATTTGCAAGTCTCTGAAATTCTTGGACCATTTACAATTTTCTAATTTACTGTTTTTTTTTTTTTTTAAATTCTTGGACCATTTACAATTCTCTAAAATTTTCGGACCATTTTATACAATTTTTTTACTTTACAATTCTTCAGAATTTCGGGACCATTTATAATTTTTTAATTTACTATTTTCTAAAATTCTCTGATCATTTACAATTCTCTAATTTACTATTTTTTTTTAAATTCTAGGATCATTTAGAATCTTTTAATTTACTATTTTCTAAAATTCTCTGACCATTTACAATTTTCTAATTTACTATTTTTTTTTAAATTCTTCGACCATTTACAATCTTCTAATTTACTATTTTCTAAAATTCTAGAACCATTTACAATTCTTTAAAATTTTCGGACCATTTACAATTTTTTACTTTACAATTCTCTAGAATTCCAGGACCATTTATAATTTTCTAATTTATTATTTTCTAAAATTCTCTGACCATTTACAATTTTCTAATTTACCATTTTTTTTAAAATTCTAGGATCATTTAGAATCTTTTAATTTACTATTTTCTAAAATTCTCTGACCATTTACAATTCTGTAATTTACTATTTTTTTTTTAAATTCTTGGATCATTTACAATCTTCTAATTTACTATTTTCTAAAATTCTAGAACCATTTACAATTCTCTAATTTACTATTTTGTTTAAATTCTTTGACCATTTACAATCTTCTAATTTACTATTCTCTAAAATTCTAGAACCATTTACAATTCTCTAATTTACTATTTTCTAAAATTCTAGAACCATCTGCAACTTTCTGATTTACTATTTTTTTAAAATTCTAAGATCGCTTGCAACTTTTTAATTTACAATTTTCTAAAATCTTAGGACCGTTTGCAATTTTATAATCTACAATTTTCTAAAATTTAATCTCTCGCTGAATACGAGCTGTTATCACGTACTAACTCTCGACGAGTACAATGAGCATGCGATTTCGCGATTGTTCGAAAGCAGATAACCTATCGCTATTCAGCTTTCCAGCTTCGCAATAAACTTTGGAAATTCCAACGAAAATTTTGGGAAATTGTCTTTGTAGATAATATTACAACAAAAATAAAAAAGAATTTAGGTTCGTGAACATTAAATGACGAAACGTTAAACGAAAAATTTAAACTTTCCGAATATAACAATATTAAATTGTTACTATACATGCAAATGTAGATGATTTTCTTTCTAAGATTTAGATTTATTTTCATTAATTATTGACATCTATTATTTATTATTTAATTATTTAGATTTATTTTCATTAGTGAGATTTATTATTTATCATTTAATTATTTAGATTTATTTTCATTTGATTATTGAACTCACGAATTGGTTGTTATTAGCAAGGATGAATAATTCGCTTAGGGAAGCATTCGGATGTGTAATAATAATACGTGTTTACCAAACGGGCAGGATGAACAGATACAAAAATAAAATATACCGAATGTTGGAAGAATATCGGAGAGCTTTTATTTCGAATGCAGCTGGATACGTGTATACGTGCTCGGGAGGAAAGTCAATATTATTAGTGTATTGGTTGGTTAATTATTATTGGATCTAGAGAACCGTGGGATATAATGGGTAATGAGGAAGCCTGCTGAGCTCCTATTATGCAAGATGACTCTGTAATTAGTCAGACGGTAATTTTACATGCAAGAAAAGTTGAGTGAACGAGAAAGAGAGAACCATATTTTTTTTCTCGCGTAAAATTCGATTGCGAGGGAAAATGAATGTGGGAATTTGTGTGTACTCAATTTGCGAATGTACTCAAATTTGGATAGCCTTGGTTGATTAGACTGTCCAAATGGAACGAATAATCGATAGAAGAGTGCGAGAACAAGTTTGAAATGTAAAGGGAAGTTTTTGCTTTCGAAAAGCTTTATTTTCAAATTTAATTCTTCTCCTTTCCCTACATTATTTAAGAGTAGGAGAGTTGGCTGTTATTCAGTTAGCTTCATTTATATAAATTGATTTTGATTTTAATTGTTTATACGCATAATTGAAGTTCAATACAATAGAAGTTCACTGATTCTCTCGTTTCGCCGATAATAGAATAATCAAATCAAATCAGGATCGAATAATTGGATTCAAGCAGCAACGGTTCGTTCAATTAGGCATGTGTGATTAAATAAATGTTTGATTTAAATAAATGGAGCGTATGTAAATGGAGTTGTACGGGCAACTACATTTTCAAGCTTGATTTTCTCGAGAACGAAGTCTTTGCTATAAATATAATGATTAATTATAATTATTATTATTAAAATATAATTATTTAAAATTATATTATTATTATTAATTATAATTATTATTATTAAAATATAATAGGTACATATCAAGTTACAATTAATTATTGCAACATAAATAATTACATATTGTATGCCTATATTACTGTAATATAATTATTGTCTAATACATGTAATGTCATAATAATCATAATTATTACATTATACGTATATAATTATTATTTAATATGTAATGTCGTAATAATCATAATTATTACATTATACGTATATAATTATTATTTAATATGTAATGTCATAATAATCATAATTATTACATTACACGTATATAATAATTATTTTATATGTAATGTCACAATAATCATAATTATTACATTATACGTATATAACTATTATTTAATCGTACAATATAATTATTATTTAATACATATAGATACAACGTGCAATTACAATTATTGCTGCAATTAATTATTCGAATATTACTCTATACTGTAATTATTATATTCATAAAATATAATTATTATTTAGTACAACGTGTAATTACAATTATTTCTGCAATTAATTATTCGAATATCACTCTGTATTATAATTATTATATTTCATACAATGTAATTGTCATTTAACACATATAAACACAACTAATGCAATTACAATTATTACTAATTAGTCGGATATTATTCTGTATTATAATTATTGTACTGCACGTATATATATATATGTTAATGTAACACGACAATTATCTAACATGAACACAATTAATCGATCGAATCTTTATTTTCGCACGTAGAATCATCATCGTGTTACATCAACATATATATATATATGTATATATATGCAGTACAATAATTATAATAGAGAGTAATATCCGACTAATTAGTAATAATTGTAATTGCATTAGTTGTGTTTATATGTGTTAAATAACAATTATATTCTATGAAATATAATAATTATAATACACAGTGATATTCGAATAATTAATTGCAGAAATAATTGTAATTACACGTTGTACTAAATAATATATATATATATATATATGTTAATGTAACACGACAATTATCTAACATGAACACAATTAATCGATCGAATCTTTATTTTCGCACGCAGAATCATCGTGTTACATCAATATATATATATATATATATATATATATATATATATATATATATATATATATATATATATATATATATATATATATA
>NW_025110642.1:21104-60268 GCF_011392965.1 Frieseomelitta varia
TAATAGAGAGTAATATCCGACTAATTAGTAATAATTGTAATTGCATTAGTTGTGTTTATATGTGTTAAATAACAATTATATACTATGAAATATAATAATTATAATACACAGTGATATTCGAATAATTAATTGCAGAGATAATTGTAATTACACGTTGTACTAAATAATATATATATATATATGTATATATATGCAGTACAATAATTATAATAGAGAGTAATATCTGATTAATTAGTAATAATTGTAATTGCATTAGTTGTGTTTATATGTGTTAAATAACAATTATATACTATGAAATATAATAATTATAATACACAGTGATATTCGAATAATTAATTGCAGAGATAATTGTAATTACACGTTGTACTAAATAATATATATATGTTAATGTAACACGACAATTATCTAACATGAACACAATTAATCGATCGAATCTTTATTTTCGCACGTAGAATCATCATCCTTTGGCGGAAATTTCGTGCACACCCCGTACGAAACTCCAATTACATCCAGCTGTTTGCCCTCCCTCTCCCCCGACGAGTCCAGATAAATGGAGTATCCCACCGTTACTCTGCCCGCTCGCAGGCATCCAGTTTGCATACGCGCGTTCGCGTGATCGCGAAATACATATTCACACACACACACACACACACACACACACACATATATATATATACTCGATCATCGAGCAGCTACACCGAGTTTCGTTTATCGGCGCCACGGTTTTGATTTTTAACGCGACGTGCGAAGATGGCGTTGCGCGAATGCAAAACGTGCTCCTCTCGCTGTGTTCGACGAGCATGATACATACGCATGTTTCACAGTTGCTACTTGCTTTTCGAACGTGTACACAGATATATATATATATATAAAGTGCACATGCTATAGCTTTCTCTCTCTGTCTCTCTCTCTCTATCTGTCTCACGGTGAGGCAATTTTCCGTGAGTAAACTCGGCGCCTTTGGAGAGGCTCTGACGCGCGTTATCTTGCAACTCGAGAGTTTAAGGGGCGGGAGGGCCTCGAGATCCTCCGCGAGGATCTGGCAGCAGCAGGATCTGTCTATGTCGGGGTCGAGGATATGGATTCTCCCACTTCTTGCCTCCGCGATGATTTCTAGAAAGCGGAATGCGAAGACGCAGGAGACAGACAGACAGAGGGTGAGAGAGAAAGAGAAAGAGAGAGAGAGAGAGAGAGAGAAGAGGAGGAAAGGGTGAGAGCAACGTTGGAGAAAGAGGGCCAAGTGGTGTGAATTCCGCTTCCTCTTGAAAATCGTCTGTGGAATTCACGCTGACAAACAGTGGCCACGCTCGTTATAAACCGTCGTCGCTCATTGTCGAATATCCGACTGTCTGCACTTTTTACTAGCTTTTAACCGCAGCTTTTCCTCGCTCGTCGGGAGGAAAGCTCGCGCGTACAAAAGCTACGGGCTTCGTTTTTTTCTCTCTAAGGGACGGTTTCTAGTGTACTTTGAAAAAAAAAAAAAAAAATAAAACTGATGTTTAACCAGGTGCCGTGACGTTATAGATAATCACGGTACAACGATCCGAGGCTCGTTGAACTTTCACTAAATTTTCTGACATCTGATTAGGTCAGTTGGACAATCAAATATTTCTGGCACGAGAAGTAGCTTCTCACGAGCTTCAGCGTCTTGACGCGTATACCGGGCGAAACATGTTGCTTTAAAAAAAAAAAAAAAAAATCCCTCGAGCACCGTTCTCGTCTGTTCTTGAAAGTAGAAATTGAGCAGAATCACGGATTTCAATCGATCGTGCGAACAACATTTTTTTGCCAGTTATTTATCGTCACGTCGAAGAAAGGATACAATGGTCAATCGATACGATAATCAACAGACTTTGAACGAAGAGCGTTTCGTTGTTGGTCCTTGAATCGCAGAGTCGCAGATGAAATTGAAATCGTATTTTCCATTGCGCTTTGTGTTTTCATTGAACCACCGTTCAATAACGATACGATACACAGATACTCGATGAATGAATATGCAATTTATGAGGGAATAGCAAGATTTCCTCCCAGAGAATTCGTGAGGGTCGCGAGGAGGGTTAGATCAAAGAAACTTGCGATCAAACGCAAACTTTTCGAAACTTTTAGCTACAAATTTTATTCAATTAATTTACATTGTTTATATTCTGTATTATATTTAATTAATTTATATTGCTTATAAAATATAAAAGCTTATATTTAATTAAATTTAATTTAATTAATTTATATTGCTCATATTTCATTAATTTATGTTGTTTAAAATATAAAAACTTATTTAGCTATTTATAAAACATCGTAATTGTTTAAAATATAAAAGCTTATATTTAATTAATTTAAATTGCTCATATTTTACTAATATATGTTGTTTAAAATATACAAGTTCATATTTAATTAAATTATATTGTTTATATTATGTATTATATTTAATTAATTTATATTGCTCATATTTTATTAATTTATGTTGTTTATATTCAATATTATATTTAATTAATTTGAATTGCTTATAAGATATAAAAGCTTATATTTAATTAATTTATATTGCTCATATTTTATTAATTTATGTTGTTCAAAATATAAAAGCTTATTTAGCTATAAAACATGGTAATTGTTTAAAATGTAAAAGCTCATATTTAATTAATTTATATTGTTTATATTATATTTAATCAATACATGTTGCTTATGAAATATAAAAAGCTTATATTTAATTAATTTAAATTGCTCATATTTTATTAATTTATGTTGTTTATATTTTATATTATATTTAATTAATTTGTATTGCTTATAAGATATAAACGCTCATGGTTAATTAATTTATATTGTTTATATTCGATATTATATTCAATTAATACATATTACTTATGAAATATAAAAAGCTTATATTTAATTAATTTAAATTGCTCATATTTTATTAATTTATGTTGTTCAAAATATAAAAGCTTATTTAGCTATAAAACATGGTAATTGTTTAAAATGTAAAAGCTCATATTTAATTAATTTATATTGTTTATATTATATTTAATCAATACATGTTGCTTATGAAATATAAAAAGCTTATATTTAATTAATTTAAATTGCTCATATTTTATTAATTCATGTTGTTTATATTTTATATTATATTTAATTAATTTGTATTGCTTATAAGATATAAACGCTCATGTTTAATTAATTTATATTGTTTATATTCGATATTATATTCAATTAATACATATTACTTATGAAATACAAAAGCTTATATTTAATTAATTTAAACTGCTCATATTTTATTAATTTATGTTGTTCAAAATATAAAAGCTTATTTAGCTATAAAACATGGTAATCGTTTAAAATATAAAAGTTCATGTTTAATTAATTTATATTGTTTATATTCTGTATTACATTTAATTAATTTATATTGCTCATAAAATATAAAAGCTCGTATTTAATTAATATTCGTTGCTCGTATTTCATTAATTTATGTTGTTTAAAAGCTTATTTAGCTGTAAACAACATCGTAATTGTTTAAAACATGAGACAACATCGTATTTCAATTGAGTACGTCTCAGTACGTGAGGAATTCCCAAAACTACTCGTGTCTCGTCGAAAGAATCTCGCGAGAGGGTAGCAGAGTCTCGGGGGGGGAAAAGATTTTTCTTTTCGTTTGGTAGTTTAGCAGTAACGGGAAGAGGCTCGCAGATTCGCGGTCGGCGAGTCGGCTCGTAATGCGTGTGTATACGCATCGGCTGCCATAGAGCGTGCCGGGGGGGAAAACCAGTCACTCGTATAAAACCGTAGACCGAGTCACGGCTCGAGTCAGTTTCGCTCGCGCCTCGCGTGTGTTTCGGTTCGCGTTTCTACTCGTCCGAGCGAGTACCAGAGTACCCCCCGAAGTCGGTCAGTGAATTCCAAACAGTGAGTTCTCGTGAACGTCGTGAACTCGTGATTTGTCGCCTGCCTGTCCACAGCCAAAGTTGGCCAAATTCATCATCAAGTTTGACGAGGCTTTCGTCACACGGCGAAGAGAGGTGAAGTTGAGAAATCGATGAGAATCGAAGGAGGAACGACGAACGAGCCTCTGTTGTTATCGTCATTATTTTATCATGGTCGGCAAGAGAGATCACCGATTTGATACGTAATATACGCCGTGATATTCGTCGATCCTCGAGCGGTTTCTTTCGTCAGCGACTTTCTCGGAGTAAGTAGACGTAACACGACGAACAGACGTAGGGAATGTCTCTACGTAGCGTGCGAGCGGAGAGCTGAGAGTAAGTTGGCAGCCGAGTGTTACTCCTCGCCGCGTTGTTATCTAATTCAATCGTTAATAATAGACGCGGCTCAGTTCAACCGATCGGTGTTCTTCTTTCTTTCTTTCTTTCTTTCTTTCTTCTTCTTACACGGACCAGAGGCTGCCAGTTCTTTCTCAGCTGTCGAAGATCGCCGGTGCCCCGCGACCATCGAAACGATCGCGCGTGCTCCTCTCCCGTCCGGAATCAGCTCTCACTCATTCAAGGACGATCTAGCGCGTAGATCAAGGCCATCGAGCGAGTTCGCCTGTCCTTCTCCCACTTTCTTCTCTCCGTTTCTTCCTTCGTTCCTCGAACGATTAAGGAGCGAAGGAGCGGTAGAGAGAAAAGGGCTTAAAGGGATTTTAGATTCGCTGGATAATCGCTGTTATTTCAGCCTTCACACACCGGATTTATCGACGGCCTGGAATTGGAATTTCAGGGCTGACCTTGGACACCCGCTCCGCGTTATCGGCGTTAGAGCGAACTTTCGACGTTTATTTTTCGCGAGACGTGGTTAGGCCACGCCACGCCGCGACGCGCGTCGCGTCGTATTTTTCATTCCTCTTTTCGTTTCTTCTCTCTTCCTCGAACGTTTACTCGCAGTTTCCTGAGGAATGGTGGCGCGGTGGCCGTGAAAGACGAGCGCAAAGCCACAGGTGGCGGTCAGAATTGATCAATGGTGGGAGAGCGAGCGAACGATGTTTTCGCCTCGCGTCGCTCGCTTTTTCCCTTTTTTCTTCTTCTTCTTCTTCTTCTTCTTCTTTTTCTTCTACTTCTACTTCGACTGACTTTTGCTCGTCTCGCGGCAATTAGCCTACGGTTTCGTTCGCGAGAGGCTTCGAACGTTGTTTGTTGCGTGTATAGGTATACCTCTGTTCGCGATTGTTTCTCAGAATCCCGGGCCAATGTTGTGTTTGGAGTTTCTCTAACTGTCGTGAGTGAAATTTTTGACAAATAGACTCTGGTAGGTAATTGCATGTTTCCAAGATTGGAATTTCCCTTTTAACACGTGTCGAGATGTACCACGTGTAATTTCATTCAAACAAACCGATTTGCGCGATCACGTTCAGTTTGCCAGGTCGAGGAACTTTTTCACGATATTAGGGGTTGTTGTAATTAGTCTTCAACACGTGTCAATGCATTCTACGCGTAATTTAATTGAAACAAATGAATTTTAATAGGTCGTTATAGACTGAAATTGGTCTTCAACACGTGTCAAAGTATCCAAACGTGTAATTTAATTGAAACAGATAGACTTTGATTGGTTATTATAGGTTTTTACGACTGGAATTGGTCTTCGATACGTGTCGAAGTATTTCCACGTGTAATTTAATTGAAAGAAATAGATTTTTAACTACCAAATTGGTCAAAGTGGCCATTATAATTTTTAATTTATATTTCAATATATATTTATAACAGTGGAAATTTTAGTATATATTTATAACAGTGTATTTTTAGATGCACGACTGATTTTTAATAGAAGCTTGTCTTTCTTTTGTATTATTAATTTTTCCTTGTACCTTGCACTTTAATTTCTTTGCTACGAATATTATACTTTAGTCCTCGACACTTCTAGTGTTAATAGGTTATTGTAGATTATCTTGTACTTTAATTTCTTTGCTACGAATATTATACTTTAGTCCTCGACACTTTTAGTATTAATAGGTTATTATAGATTATCTTGTACCTTGCACTTTAATTTCTTTGCTACGAATATTATACTTTAGTCCTCGACACTTCTAATGTATGGACTAATGTTAATAGGTTATTGTAGATTATCTTGTACCTTGCACTTTAATTTCTTTGCTATGAATATCATACTTTAGTCCTCGACACTTCTAGTGTTAATAGATTATTGTAGATCATCTTGTACTTTAATTTCTTTGCTACGAATATTATACTTTAGTCCTCGACACTTCTAGTGTTAATAGGTTATTGTAGATTATCTTGTACCTTGCACTTTAATTTCTTTGCTACGAATATTATACTTTAGTCCTCGACACTTCTAGTGTTAAGAGATTATTAATAGGTTTAGGTTACACTAACACTAATCTACAATACATCCGAGCTCATCATCTATTCTTTCCTTTTTTATCGTCGACTATAGTGACGAATAGTCTTTCACAGAATAGATATCGATATAAATAATAACAGATAATTGAATTTCAGAGAATTAATGCTGGTATAATAAGATATTTTCCAGAATGAGATCATTTCTCCAGATTTAGATGTTTCACATTATCATCCCCAAAAATTATAATCGATCCCGCGATCAAAGACAAGAACCGATCGATCGGACAATCGCGGAAGCATCAAAACTACGCGCGATTTTTCAAATCTATCCTCTGTGCTTCTCACGCTTGTGATTTCTCATTCATTGATTTTTTTCTTATACGAGTTTCGAATCTTTCTTGGGCTAAACTCGGAGCTGGCTAACTGGCGGCCCCCACTTTCCTAATCGCTATCCCCTCCACTGCGCATTGAAGTAGTGGAGGGGATAGCGCTAGCGATCAGGAAAGTAGGGACAAGCGCCGCCAGTCAGCCACCTCTGATCTAAAAACCATTTATCATCGTCGTCGTCGTCGTCAGGTATCGTTCACGTTCAGGATTAAAGAATCGATCATCAAAGTTACCACGACAACGCGCCGATGAAAATCGAGGGAACGTTTAGCCTTTGCCGAAGTCGGAGTCGAAGTCAAAGTCGAGACGACTTGTGCGGCGTTATGCAAATGGAGCCGTGCTCGTCGCACGGACCGACAGCCAGCAAATTATTCGCCGGTTCCGAGAACTCTGGGTAATAATTAGAACGTGTTAGGGAAATTGCGACTCGGCGCTCGCGTGTAAACGTCGCGACGTGCTCTCGCAAAGTGCCTCTCGGCTCTCGATCGTCAGTCGACTCGTTCGAACCGGAAGCGGTCGCCTCACATCGGTGATTCCACGCGATGAAATCCACGCGGTGGAAACGGGCGCCAAGTGTTCAGTTTCCGGGCGGCATTCTTGTTTACTGAACGAACAGTGGGCCAAAAGTTTCTTCGTATTTTTGTTTAATAAAACGTCGGAATATAAGAAAACACTAGTTTCTGTTAGTTTTAAATTAAATTTAAGTTCAAACGTGATTTTTTTAAATATATATGACAAAAGGATTTATTTCAGTGGGAAGTGTGATTTCTGGCCCACCCTGTATTTCGCGCTAAACACGTTTGGAAATCTTTGGCGGATAGACGGAGGGATTTCCGGTATTTAAATTCGAACTAAAATCAGATGTTACATATTGGATTTGTGAAAACTGTGGAAACGTGTCTTGTGAAAATTGTGCCTCACGTTTTTAAAACTGATGACCCATATTGCTTCGATTGAAATTGGATTTCTACTTTTTCCTTCTTTTTTTCTTTTTTTTTATTTTTTATTTTAGCGTGCCGTATTTCCATTAGAGAGAAATATTAACGGGATTTTAATTTTTACGAGAATATCGCTGGCCGACTTTTATTTACTATCTTGGTTGTTTTTTCTTTGGAATTTCCATATTGCGATTCGGAATTGTAGCGAAATGATGTTGCAATTTTGTTTTTTTTTTTTTTTTTTTCTTCTGTATTCTGCATTTTATTTGAAGTCGCTTTGCAGATGCACGCTGCAATTTCACCCGACGTTTTATAGAGAATGCAATACTGTAAAACAATTGACGATACAATGGGTGTTCTACAATTGACAATAGATCTTCCGGCACCGAAGAGTCTCCGGATGTTGCGGACGAATGATTTTTAGTGCGGCAGAGATTTTGTTAATTGGACGAGTGCACGCTTCTATTCTTCTGTATGTGATTTTCGAATCGTTCGTGTACAAATGACGTGGAAGAAACATGAATTTGTCGAATTTTTACGAATAGAAATTTTTTATCGTTTCTAGCACGGACACGAAACGATATTCGAATACACATTGCTGGTCAAAGATTGTAGTCAACTCTGTTACGAAACAACTTCCATTTCTTGAAAATAATTCTATTTAAGGAACGTTTTATCCAAATACTGTAGACTTTAGTTGGATATAAAAATTAAAAACAGAAGGAAACACAAACATTTATAAACAATTTTAGATCCACACGTTTATCAAAAAATTCTCCTTTGGTTTTCAATATAACTTTTACTATTGTTTCGATTAATTTATTTAAGGAATATTCTTCGAAAATGTCCTAAAATCCGATACATATTTCTAGATTTATCTCTCGTGTTTTTCCCCAGAGTAACTATTAAAATTCTTTGATCTTCCTTTTCTTTCAAATACTCTCTATACCACTTGGAAAAATTATTATTTCATCGTTTGCGTAATAAACTCGAAAACAATATTATTTGCAACGACGAAATTAATTCTAAATTGACTCTTTAAACTCGATTTCAATGTTACCGTATTACTTGTATTTATTTAGAGGTGAATCAATGTACAACGTCAAAATTCAACGTTTTTAATTAACTAATTGTTATTATTGTTGACTTTATTTTTTATGACTTTCTGACGTGCGACAAGATTTTTAAAACAATCTCCAAATTTGTATTGTCACCTCCAGCGAGACGTACGAGTTCAAAGGGTTAATACAACTGGTCTTGAACATGTAGCAAAAATCCACGAAACAAAGAACAAGTATATATGTACGGAAAAGTGTATCAAAAATTGCGAATTGACATCTAGATTCTTTTGTCACGTGTGAAATATTGTAGAAACACATTTGCTCACGCTTCGATATCGATCTACGCTAGGACGAAGTTACTCAATTATCGTGATTCTGTGCAAAGGAAAAAAGAAAAAAAAAAAAAAAAAGAAAAAGGAAAGAAAGAAATGACGTGTCGACCACGATCGCTTCGACATCGATGCACTCACTAGCAGAGCAGGCGAGCGATTTGCCGGTTAGCATTCTTGAAACGGTGACGTTGGCGTGATAAGATAAGCGAACGGAAATAAATCTCTCACCTACTCGATTTTGCTCGCCGGAGACGGAGAAACGAACGGGCTCGGAGTAATAGAGCAACCGATCTGGCGACTCGAGTTTTAATTTAAGCCGAGGAGAGATCGACTCGGTAAACAACAAGCGCTCTTTCGTTTTAAAACGCACGCGAGCGTGACGAACTTTTTTTGGCTCTTCTCCGTTTCCTTGCCGACGAGTCGTTTTCGCGTGTTTTCGCATGCCGTTTCGAGACCGAGATTCGTAGGAAATTTCTCTGTTTTCCATCGGAAACTTTCCCGTCCAGCGGTTAGTTTGCCATCGGGTGGAACAGCCCTCGCGCGACGTAACGAGGGGTAGCGTTAAATCGGTACGCTAACTTCCCAACCAAAATGTACATTACGTAACATTAACTGGCCACGGTGCAATCGGATCGTAAAGATGGAATTTCTTATAAGAATCGGGCTGGACGTCTGAAATACGCTCGTGATGGATGTGGTTTTTAATATATTTAAATAACTTGAGTAATATATTTAATATATTTAAATAACTTCAGTAATATATTTAATATATTTAAATAACTTGAGTAATATATTTAATATATTTAAAATATTTAAATAACTCTAAGTAATTTAGAAAATTTAGTATGCAACACTTTAAACAGTTATATATGATAGTAATTATATTAATATTTACATAATATTGACGTATGATATTGTATAGATATATAACTGTAATTGTGTAACAATAATAATAATACATTAAAAATGTATTAGTAATATATAATTAGATTCAGTGTCTTATATATTATTTTCATTATAAGTAATATCATGTACATATATGTAATTTTATGTGTTAATAATGATACTATTATTATTACATAATTACAATTATTATAGTATTATAATATTATAATATTATATTTAATTTATAGTATTATAATTACAATTATTATATACATCTATACAATATTATATATATATATATATAACATATATTATTATATAATATTATATACAAAATAATAGTAATGTATATATACTACAAAAATAATTATATCATGATAATATTACTAATGTTAATGGTAATGTCTATTATCGATGAACTACTATCAAATTTTCAATATTGTCGAGTAACTACAATTCAAACACTAGTAATTAGAATTTTAATTTATAGAAGGTTACCAATTAATTGTAAACTAGTTACTCGTCTAATTGATATTTATTTGTGTTCCGCCAAACAACGTGTCCTTTATACTAACAGTCAGTAATATTCCGAAGATTCGGTGAACTGAAAGTTAACAAACGGAATTTCAACCATCTGTGATCATTGAACAACTTGAAAGTTGCACGTTTGTGCATCCATACATACATATATAGTCCTACTTTGTCAACACTACTACAAAAACACCGAGAGAACGATTTATGACGATTGCCAGTTGTCAGATTTCTCAATTAAATTAAATAGGTATAGTTAGTCCGTTGTGACCAAAATTTCATTTATTGGCAGGAAGAGAAGGTTATCAATTAATTGTGATTATCTACTCGTACAACGATGAACATGCTTCGTTCAATCGATAAAATCTTTGTCACGCTGTAATACCCCTGTAACTCCCAGAATTACACTGAGAGACTTATGTAGGAGGTATGATGGTACTTATGTAGGTGTATATATAGGTATGTATGCTAGGTCACGCTGTAATAGAGATAAAGAAAGAATATGATATAGTCTTGTATAATATATTGAAAAACGTAAATTATTATGAAATTATAATATAATATAGTACTATAGTAATATGGTATAATTATAAGTATAATATAATACATAATAGAGTATAATAGAGTAGAACTAGAACTACCTAGAGTCCTTAACTATAATTATAATAATATAATACATAATAGAGTATAATAGAGTAGAACTACCTAGAGTCCTTAACTATAATTATAATAATATAATACATAATAGAGTATAATAGAGTAGAACTAGAACTACCTAGAGTCCTTAACTATAATTATAATAATATAATACATAATAGAGTATAATAGAGTAGAACTACCTAGAGTCCTTAACTATAATTATAATAATATAATACATAATAGAGTATAATAGAGTAGAACTAGAACTACCTAGAGTCCTTAACTATAATTATAATAATATAATACATAATAGAGTCCCTAACTGTAATTATAATAATATAATACATAATAGAGTATAATAGAGTAGAACTAGAACTACCTAGACTCTTTAACTATAATTATAATAATATAATACATAATAGAGTCCTTAACTAGAACTAGCACAAAATGGTCAAAATGACCAACTTATGACTTTTGTTGGGTATTTTGTAGAACAGCGTAGGTATTTTTAAAGATTTAGATAATTTTCCGTAAAATATGTAAATGAAAGCTTGTAGTCTTGAAATATATATAATATATATTACAATATATAAAGTCGTAAAATATATAAATAAAAGCTTATAGCTAAAGTATAGCTCATTGTATTATAAAGTTTCTCTATTCTTTCGACTTCAATTTTTCATACATATATGTACATACATGTACATACATATATATCTAATACACGGATATATCTCTTAATTGAATTTCCTCTCTTCTCATCTCTCTCTGTCTCCCTTCTTTCTTTTTAAACCATGCTATCGAGAAGAAACTAAATTGACGCCGGGATGAAAGATATCGGTGCCTTTTCACGATTGACGGGCTGTCCCATTCTCTGTAATTTTTCTTTCTGATCGTCGATCGTCTCTGTTTTGCTCGCCCCACCGTCGAAGGTGCAAAATTCGATTCGAAAAACAAAGTTCCAACCACGAAAATTACGCCATCGATCGAACAAAGTTCGCTCCTTAGTATTTATAAATAAACATTAGTTAATACTAAGTACCAACTAGTATTCGTTTATAAATACTAAAAGATGGAACTTTGTATTTAGCTCAATGTTCTGTTTAAATTCAACATTACAGCTGGGAAAGGTTTGCAATTCAGAAACCGTGCCTTCTGACTGTCGAGACAGCAAGGTGCAACGAGTGTGTCATTTTTCATACCCTGACGCGTCTGTCGTGCGGTGTGGATAGAGAAATATCTGTCGATAGAAAAATGGCGTGACAGTGACTAGAAAGTTTAAACAATCCACAGAAGTTTGTGTCCCCGAGTGGACCTCGGTTTACGAAGGTAACGTGTCCGAATCTAATGTCCAAATGAGTTCATGGTACGACAGTCTTACATTACTCTGTCTCGAGGCGGTGGGAATTTTCAAAACTCCCACGAAATTGCTTAAGAACTCCTGAAAGTGAATTGGAAAGAGGATATGGAAAATATTAACAATCGCCGAGGAAAATTTAAAGAAAAGGAGACATACAACAATTTTCAAAATCTTACACGAGGAGTTATAAAAAAAACTTGAAAAATTCTAAGTTCCGTGCAAATGGTAACGCTCGGTCTCGCGTTGTTTTGTGCTCGAGAGCATGCGCATGGCATATTCCCGATGGTTAACGAACTCGCGTGTTTCGATTTCTACGTTTATGTAATTTTCGTCACAGTAGTGCCGAAGTAGCGAGGAAAGCAGACGGAAGAGTGTAACATGTACAAGTCTTCCTCTGACCTTTCGTTATCTAACGCGAGCGAAGCAGATAACGAACAGCGTGGCTCGCGAGCGAAATTTCCCCGTTTCCGACTGGAACGACGTTTCGTGACTGCTTTTCAAATTCCACGTTGACGCGCGTGTGACGTTTCAACGACGCGGCGCGATCCAGAGCGACCGATAGAACGGTAGATATCGGTATCGGTGCGCAATCTGTCGCGATATCGGTTAAATATAGTAACCGAACTCTCTCGCGTGTGACGAGGCTCATTCGGGAGAAGAATGATCGTACAGTTACAAAATAAATTAGTCTGTTAGTTAACGTATGGGAGGCTCGGAAGCCAATCGGCGCAAGCCATTTCTCATTGAGAGTAATTTGTAGCGAACACAACGAAATCTTTGGTGAAACAGTCTAGTTATTGCAATGTATTTAATATACTTATTTAATATACTTAGTCTTTGGTGAAACAGTCTAGTTATTGCAATGATATTTAATATACTTGAGAGTAATTTGTACCAGCAAACACAATGAAATCTTCAGTCTTTGGTGAAACAGTCTAATTATTGCAATGATATTTAATATACCTGAGAGTAATTTGTACCAGCAAACACAACGAAATCTTCAGTCTTTGTTGAAACAGTCTAGTTATTGCAATGATATTTAATATACTTATTTAATATACTTAGTCTTTGGTGAAACAGTCTAGTTATTGCAATGATATTTAATATACTTGAGAGTAATTTGTACCAACAAACACAACGAAATCTTCAGTCTTTGGTGAAACAGTCTAGTTATTGTAATGATATTTAATATATTTATTTAATATACTTAGTCTTTGGTGAAACAGTCTAGTTATTGCAATGATATTTAATATACTTGAGAGTAATTTGTACCAGCAAACACAACGAAATCTTCAGTCTTTGGTGAAGCAGTCTAGTTACTGCAATGATATTTAATATACTTATTTAATATACTTAGTCTTTGGTGAAACAGTCTAGTTATTGCAATGATATTTAATATATTTATTTAATATACTTAGTCTTTGGTGAAACAGTCTAGTTATTGCAATGATATTTAATATACTTATATATTTTTTAATTATATTTGTTTTACGTTTGATATTATTTATAATATATGTTTACATTTTGTAATATATTTTTGTATTTAACTGTAATTGTATCGTGTTTGTATAATATATAGAGTGGGCCAAAAGTTTTCTCCTACCATTTTAATAAAGCATCAACAAATATAAAAAAAAGCTAATTTCATTAAATATATAATAAAAAAAGTTATTTTAGTAGCAAGTGATTTTTGCAATAGATATAATAGATAATAATATAACATATAATAATGAAACACACATTAAATTCTTTCAATTTCAATGAAGGGTAACAAGTTGTTCTTAATGAAAAGCGACTTTCACTGAGTATGAAAATTTTTCAGTTTCTAATACAGTTAGCCTTTTTTTTTTGAATCGAGTATTGTACTCCTCGTGATTGATTAACATTTAATTTTGGATTACATTATGTAGAAAGGAAAATGGAGCGAAAGGAGGTTGTACAAAGATCCTCTTTTTTTCTTTTTCTTTTTAAATTATAAATAGTACGCTTGGACTGCTAAACTAGGCCAATTTGATTACTTGTTGTAACGAGGACAATTTAGTATTAATTTCTCACTCTCTATTCCTCGTATTTAACAGCTTTATTGACCTTGTACCATCTATCAACTTATCTTTCGTTCATTTTTTGGTTCTGCACGTCACACGTCTTTCTACTATTAAATAAAATTAGAAATTACAAAACTGAGATCCTGGCAGGATCGTTTCTGTTTTTTAATATGTCTCACAATCAAAATGAATCTTCAATGAATGTATAAATGAATCTACAAGCAGATGCATTAATACCAGCACTCTGTATCTTATCAATATAATCTATGTATTTGCACAAGAAATGTATTTATACCCCTAAGAAGACTACAGTAATTCCTGTCATGCCACAGAAATTTTAGTCATTCAATTCTATTTCTCATTTCATACCTTTCCTCGAAACGAAAGGCAATAAAATTCAATGGAATCGAACATTCCAAAATTGAGCAATGTGTGAAACAAATTTTTCTCGCATCGAATATATTTCCCAACGATTTGTCGTTTAAATCGTGTGAAATTTGGCATAAAAGAATTAAACCCGAGAAAAATGATCAAAATTATACACATACAGGGCGTTTCATTATTCAAGATGTGAAAACATTTCATTAAAGAGGATTCTAAAGTTCAGATCTGTTTGCTAGATTCACGATGCAAGTACGATGCCTTTTTCAGAACAGGGACAGTGCGAGTGCAGAAAGTAGATTTTTAGCCACTTGCTTTTGGCCACTGATTGCGGACCATAACGAGTGGCCAAATACAATAATTCGTCGCTTTCTTTTCGAAACTCGTCGGCGTGATGATCACCGGACAGAAATTCCTGAGGGGTGATGAATTTGTTATTTGTTTTGCCTGTGTTATGCTTGAATATACTTGAAACTATGAGAAAGTATTGCAATTTTGGGGCAGGAAAGTTCTCGACGTGCCTGGCACGTCATTCCAAAAACGCAAGAGGTCAAATATGTATACTTTCTAGGAACCAAATTCATCAATCGACTTCATTCATTCGTTTTCACAGCGAGCGTGATTTGCAAAACCAAGGAAATAATAATAATAATAATAATAATGATAATAATAATAATAACAACAGGCGGTTCGGCGCGACTCTGGTGGGCGACGATCGCGCGGTGTCGCGTGGGCCAAAGAACACGTTGCGAAATATTTTTCAAACGGCGGTGAAAACTGGCTACGAGCCGCACCACTGACTACGTGGTACTGCTTACACCTCGATGGAAAACGATAATCGACGAACCGTCAACGACAGGCACGTTCCGCGCGAGGCCTTTCGTCGCGTAGGCGTTTGCTTCTGCAACGATCTGTCTCCATCGTTCGAGGCGTAGAGGCTCGGAGATGCGGGTTCGTCAGGCTCGAAAACGCTGTGTGGTGGACGGTATATGAACGTGTGTGTCTATATGTGTGTGTGTGTGTGTGTGTGTAGGTGCGGTCGGAGCTCCGGTAACGGCACTTTGCACCCGGCGAGGGAAAACCGACTATTCGCGCGGCGAAACGACGATCGCCCGGAATCGATAATTCAGTCGCGACAAGCCGCGTATATTCCATTTGTCGCGTTGGCCGATTGAAATAATCCGCGCTGTCGCGTAACACGGGCACTCCGCAGGATCTTTTTACGACGCGATTTTTATGCCCCATGTCGGTAGGTTACTTCCACGGGGCGGAAGAATGGTTCACCGCGAGGCACACTGCTTGCGTACAGGGTGTCCGAATATATCGATAGATTTCGAAGAAAGTAAAGAAATTCCCACACCTTCGATTTTGACGAAGATGAAGAACCTGTAAAATTCTGATCTGAGGGTGAAGAAGAATGTTTTCTACTGGTCATGAAGGCCAATAGCTCTCTTGGGAAAAAGTTTCCTAATCGTTTAACATCGCGGACGAATTGATGAATTTGATGAATTTCTACGCTTTCACAGGTGGAGAATGACCTCCTGTTAATTATTCTTTTCTATCGTGTCTGGAATTAATCGAATTTGATTGATACTTGATGCGAAAAGATTCTGTTTTTTGTTTTCAAATTTATTTTCTCCAAACAGAATTACTTTCTCCCTGTATCGCCGATAGTGGGACAATCCTGTACAGGCGCACGTGGACAATTTTATTAAAATGGCCGCGGTGTGAAATCACTCGAGAAACGAATTTAGTTTCATTTAAATTTGATAAAATTTAAATTCTCGACGCTTGGACAATCGGCCTTTGATCATGAAACATTCTGCGTGTAAACCTCAATGATAATGACAATTTGAACGATGATGGTCGAGAGACAATCGTGTCTTTGTTTAAACGGAAATGAATGTGAATTTCTGTGACGAAAGTATTCGTATGTTTTCAGCAATTAAAGTAAAGAAATATTGACGAATGTTAGTTATTCTAGCGTTAATATGTACAGTGGATAGATATTGGTAAAGAGACTAAGCTAATATTATAATGATTATAGCAGAGTCTTATAGAAGACTCTTGGCAGAACCATGACTTTAACTGTGTAATTTTAAAGGACGTGTGCGTGTTTAAGTATGTAATTTCAGAGGATTATGTAATATTGGCTTGGTACTCGTTCAATATTCTAGTGTATGCCTGCATATATAGCTAATAAATATTGATAAAATATCTGTGACGAGTTAATTCGTCTCGTGTGCTGAAGAAGTATATATATATATATATATATGTATATTCTCAAATGACAAATATCGATCCGTCATCCTCAAATTTCGTTGTATAGTTAATTCCTGCATACCTGGATCGTGCTATACAACGACGGACATGCTTTAAAAATACTTTAGATAAGGGAACCGCTGTTTGTATTAAATAAATGTATGTACTGATATCAGGAAATCTATGTATTGAGTCATCTCATAAGTTGTCGTTGTCGTTGGTTTTCGTACCAGATAAGATAAAATGAACCGCCGGCAATTGATCAGTGATGAATTTCCTCGTATTTTTATAGTTCGTTATCTTTCTCTATTCTAAGTACGAAGAACCGAGTAGTTTAATTTATCACAATATTACGGATATCATCCACCTTCGTACTATTGCACAGTTTAAGTAAAAATTTCATCTTTCTCCTCGAAAATTATATATATATATAATATTAATATATAATATATTATATTATATATTAATAATAATATTATATATAATATATATAATAATAATAATAATAATATATATAATATATTATCATATATATTATATATATTATATATAATATTAATAATATTATATATTAACCGTGTATCAACATAACGTACAAATGCAAATTTACGAACGATAAAATAAAATAACTGTGGTTACGGTAAGAATGCGAAGCTATTTTTGTGTTTGGGTTAGGTTTGAATTAGGTTTGGGTTAGGTCTGGGTTAGGTTTGGGTTTCATCTTTCTCCTCGAAAATTATATATATAATATATTAATAATATTATATATTATCATATATATTATATATAATATTAATAATATTATATATTAACCGTGTATTAACATAACGTACAAATGCAAATTTACGAACGACAAAATAAAACAGCTGCGGTCACGGTAAGAATGCGAAGCTATTTCTTTTTTCATTATCAGTTTCTTAAAATTTATCGAGTTTGTTAAGGAGTTAATACTCAAACGTTGCATTATACCCGAGAATAATAAAGTAATAAAAGTTTCTTTCGACGGAGTTCTTTTTAAAATTCGAGTCCTTGGCGACTCATCTTTCGCGCGTAGATTTTCTAAAATTAGAGTTAAAATATTCTCTGAAATATCCTGAGCTTCATAACGCATACAAGTTAATTAGTAGTTTTTAAAAAAAAAAAAACAGAAACTGTCGACCAGCATTAGAATATACATAATTCTACTGAAAAAAGGAAAGTGATGGTGACGCCTCCGTCGAACAAACTTGGTGAAAATCCCACTCGAAACGGAACGAATTTCATCTCGGAGAGATCTTTTTTTCGAATAACGAGCAAGAAGTGAAATAGAGTGGAAGTGAAACGGGACACCGTGTATATGTATGATACGACGCGACGCGATACGGAGCGCATTCCTCGTGGGCTCGTACGGAGTTGGGTGGAAAGCGAGCGAACGTGCTCGCGGAACTAGCAGACGATCGGTTTAACTCGCCTATCGTTTCTCGGATCGGCCAAACGAAACCGTAAAGCTCGCGATAACGCATATCGTTAATCGGAATTAACGATAGCCACCGATTTATCGTTGTTGCGCGTCGCGTGCCACTGGCTGGCGCGCGAAGGAAAGCGCCGCGGAGCGGAATGCGGGGTTTAATTGGTTGTCCCTGACAGATGCAGCGCGCACAGTCGTAAAGATAAACGCTCTGTATTGGCCGGAAGTGACACGTGTGTAAATAGTTCGGAAGCCGCCATCGATCAACATTGTTACTACAGAAAGATCAGGAAAGTTAGAAAAATTGAGAGAGTTGTTTATTTTGAGGTTTGCTCGCGACGTCTTGACTTGCGGAGACGAATCAGTTTCTCAGAGTGTGTCAAAAATGGCACATGTGCGAATAAAGCAGTAGAGTAGAGTAGTTCAGAAAGCCACACTGATTAATTCCCTATATATATATATATATTTAATATTATATTTTAATATTATGTTACAAATATTATATATTAATTTTAATTTAATATTTATATTATAATTTTAATTAATATTAATATTATAATTTTAATTTTATATTAATATTATATTACAAATATTATATATTAATTTTAATTTAATATTAATATTAAAATTTTAATTTGATATTAATATTATATTACAAATATTATATATTTAATAACGAGAAAGTAGTGTTTTTTGTGGTTGGCTTGGTTATTGATTTGTATTCTTGATTTGTGGAAATGAATCTTCTGTTTCTTGAACGTCAAAAATGGCACACGTTCGAATAAAGCAGTAGAGCAGAGTAGTTCAGAGGCCACACTGATTAATTCCCTATGTATATTTAATATTATATATTAATATTATATATTAATTTTAATTCAATATTAATATTATAATTTTAATTAATATTAATATTATAATTTTAATTTAATATTAATATTATAATTTTAATTAATAGTAATATTATAATTTTAATTAATATTAATATTATAATTTTAATTTAATATTAATATTATAATTTTAATTAATATTAATATTATATATTAATATTATATTACAAATATTATATATTAATTTTAATTAATATTAATATTATATATTAATATTATATTACAAATATTATATATTTAATAATATACGAGAAAGTGGTGTTTTTTGAGCTTGGCTTGGTTATTGATTTGTATTCTTGATTTATGGAAATGAATCATCTGTTTCTTGAACGTCAAAAATGGCACACTTGCCAATATAGCAGTAGAGTAGTTCAGAAGCCACACTGATTAATCCCCTATGTAATATATTTAATAATATACGAGGAAGTGATGTTTTTTGAGCTTGGCTTGGTTATCGATTTGTGGAAATGAATCATCTGTTTCTCGAGCGTCAAAAATGGCACACCTGCGAATAAAGCAGCAGAGTAGTTCGAAAACCACACTGATTAATTATCCCTATATAATATATTTAAAAATATACGAGAAAATGATGCTTCTTGAACTTGGTTGTTATTTATGTTATCCTTCTAGGATAAATCAATTTATCTTTTGTTTCTTGAGTACTAGCCAAAAGTGATAAATGTAGAAATAAATGTTCGAAAGTCACACTTAATGGGTTTCCTGTAGTTTTTTGAGCTTGACTATGTTATCTTTCTGTTAAATTAATTTATAGAAATGAATTTGTTTCTTGAGCATTGGTAAAAAATGGCACATATATATACTAGTTCAGAAGCCACCACTGGTTAATTCCATTTATCAAAAAATACGAAAATGTGATGTTTTTTTGAGCTTGACTATTATTTACATCCTTTATTTATTTGCTTCTATGATGAATTAATTTATAGAAGTGAACCATTTGTTTCTCGAGCATCGGCCAAAAATGGCACATAGACAAATAAGGCACGAATAGTTCAGAGAACACACTGATTAATTTCGTACATCAAAAAAGTACGAAAAAATAATGTTGTTTTCTGAGTTTAACTATTATTTGCATCATCCTTCTATGACAAATTAATTTATGAAGATAAATCATTTGTTCCTTGAGCATTGAACATTGTGGTTACATAATGATTCATAAATTATTCAAATTTCCAGCTCTTTAGATTTGAAACTCATGCCACTCTGTCAAGGTAGAAAACAATTCGATTCTATTTCCAGATTGTTCATTATCGCTGCCAAATATCAAAGGAGTGCTCGATCTCTGTTTCTGTTGAAATCCGAATTACAGCTTTCGAACAATGCTCCCCAAATCCTTTCAACAATCCTTGCAATTATCTGACTTACTCGAATTTCAACTTGCAATTATCTGACTTACTTCGAATTTGTTTCTTGTGTAAACTTGCACAATATGTGCATAAATGTATCTCGCATTGCATTGCAGTCCCCGTACACCAAGGAGTAAATGAATAAATAAGAAACAAATAAACACGATCAGAAGGTTGGTTCTCGATTCTGTTTATCACAATTCATATTTTCCCGTATGAAACTTTTTAATAAAATATTCGCGAATTTCCTGCTGCGTGATACGTTACTATCTTCGATATTTTTATCTGCGGAACGCACTGGCAAAGTTCGAACACTGAACTTCGGTAACATCCTTTGCATTTTCGCTTTTCTCCGTTATTACGTGCACTCTGTACACCTCTGTTACCTTCCAATCTTCCGTAGATGCATAAAAATTTGCATCTACGTATACTGTACAGGGGTGGTTCATTTTAAATATCTTTTCGAATTGTAACGACGCGAAAAATATCTTTTTTCGCCTGACGCGAATGGTATCGAAAGGCTTGTAAAGAACATTTCTTTGTTTTCCAAGATTGATCACGATGGAGATAAATTTATACGTAGAACATAAATTTTCAAAATCGTGTTCTTTATCTGAACGTATTATTTTTTCATCAGCTGCACGATGCAATGAAGAAAAGAAAATATATATAATTACGTGAAAATATCAATGATTTGAAAAAAAAAATATATATATATATAAAATATATGTAATATATATGTAGAAATATAAATAAAAAATAAAAGAAAATATATATAAAATGTATGTAATATATATGTAGAAATATAAACAAAAAATAAAAGAAAATATATATAAAATATATGTTTTATATATGTAGAAATATTAATAAAAAATAAAAGAAAATATATATAAAATGTATGTAATATATATGTAGAAATATAAATAAAAATAAAAGAAAATATATATAAAAATATATATATTATAAATATAAATATATTATATATATTATAAATATACATAAATATAAATATATTATATACATTATAAATATATATAAATATATATATAAATATATATGTATAAATATATATTTTCTTTTGGAAAAAAATATTCTTACCAACTATTCGCACCATTTTGATACCGTTCGTGTTAAAGAAATCATGCCTCTCGCGTCGTCACAATCCGAGAAGATATCCAGGTGAAATGAATCACCCAAAATTTCCATTAACACACGAGACACCTCGCAGACGGGAGAAATCAACGATCTCTTTCGCTCCCGGGATTTCGGTCGACTGTCGAAATTGAAACAGCCGCGTCGAACGCTCGATAAACGCTCGTTTAATTGTGCAACGGATCTCCCCGAACTCCGTGGGAGTTCCGCGCCGAGCATAAATATGGTTATCTAAATTTCAAATCGGCATCGGACACGCCTCGACGGAGGCGACGTCGTCGGTAATAGCGCCTGGCGCGATATCGGAGGGAAATTCAACGAGTCGCGTTTATAACAGGGAGGGTGGCAGAGGAGAATGATTCCCCGACGTTTGTCAAACGTTGCATCGATATTCGGTAGCTGGCGTAGACAATCGTAACGCTCTCTTAACGAGAGAACACGGACTCGAGATACTCGCCGTGTGTGGGTGCTCCATTTTCTCTCTCCGTGAATTTACAAATCTCCAGATCTCGCCTTCGCTCCGCGCGTTCGAAACTTTGCACTTTCGCGGCTTTCCACGTTCTTTGGAGGGAGTCCAAAGTTTTTCCAGCTTTCAAGGGAGAGTGGTCCATCGAACGAGCTTACGAGCGAGCGCGCGTCACACATGTTTTCGATTCGCCATGCTGGCATCTTTCACACACAGTGGTATTTCTGCCTTTATTTGTGCGCTTCGATATTAACCCTTCAGTCAATTTCGACGCGTTTCTCTTCTAAAGTTTGTACAATAATGTATCATAGTGCCATAAAGCGGGATAAAATAAACGTATATATGCTTAACACGTGTGCTGAAAAATGCATTGTGAATGTATTTGCAGAATATACGCACAGCGAAGGATCGATAATTTAAATTCATACAACCTTCGTGAAAAAAGGAATCGTATTAGAAATCCACAATTTAAAATAAGAGTGGATCGTTGTTTGACCTTTTTCTCTTTTTACTTGATAAGACTGCAGCGGAAGGATCTAATCGCTAAATTTCTTAGTCTCTCTCTAGGTAGAGACGTTCGAACTTGCGAAACATTTCGAAAAGATGGGATTTGCAGTATTTCGACGCGGAAATATCGCGAGCAAAAAATATAATAGCAGAGAATGTTACCAACGAAGTTACAGGAGTTCAAAGATCGACATCTTTCGGCTATTATTCTCCCATGTTTTGCCATTCAATTTTGCTTACAGTGACCCCTTTAATTTCGTAGAGTATACCGTATCGAGATATTGGAATAAAATTTCGGGCGAGCTTGTAAAGTCTCTTGCAAGAATGGCGCTTGTAGGATATCCAGATCCAACACGAACGAGAGATTCGAACCTACTTGCGAGGCATTCTCGATGCCATCTCCAGCCAGTTATATCGGTACGAATGCACGTATCCACCAGCCCGGGAGGTGAACACCGAGGTGAATGTGTCGAGGGCCGACTACATCCTGCAGGGACTCCACGGTCACGAGTTCATACCCCCAAGTGCCATAAGTATCTTCTATCTGGCGAACGTATCTGGCTGTTTAGCGAACGTGCTTAGACACCCATTCCGCTTAGTGCGCCACCGAGAGAGCGTTGCTAAGATGTTCCCCTGGGAACCGACGCTGCACACGCTCGAAATCCTGTCCCCTTTCTTCTCCCTCGTCGACAAATCTCGTTGCCGTGAATTTTCCTCTTCCCATTCGCCCCATTAGAGGGGGGGGGTTCTCCGTTGAATTTCTGGAAATAAACGCGCTGCTTTTGGTAGGTGTCTCATAGTCGTAAAGTGTGACTAATTGTTAAAAAAGTATCGACTGGTCAGAAGAAAATTATTAAAAATCAAGATTCACGCGTGGGAAATTATCGAAAGAGTGTAGCGAGACGTTGTTTGGAATTGGAATCATTTTTAAGATACTTTGACTATAGCAAGAATAGGGTATTATAAGCGTAGGAGGAATGATCCACAGGCAGAGATAGTTTAGCACTGCAGCAAGCACAAGTATTGTAATAGTTTTACATCTGTAAGTTGTCTCGTTCAAATAAATCAGAGTTGTTTTACTATTTAACTATTTCGCTGACTGTTTAGCTATTTATTTCAGCTACTTCCCCCTCCACTTCATTTGCTTAGCAGGGATTTGCGTAAGCGACAGACTGAGAGATAGTGGGGCACATGCACGGCGAGGAAATTTCAATGTAGTGGTGAGATCGATGCAGTGGAGGGGGTAGCGCTAGCGATGAGGAAAGTAGGGGCAAGGGCCGCCAGTTAGCCATCTCTGAAATAAATAGTTCTATCAAGTATCACTTTCAACCTCTTCGGAGGCAAATTTTTAATTTCGATTGTAACAAAGGAATTTAATTTATTTTAATTCGCGACAATTTGGGACTTACTTTCTGGTTAGCAAATTTAATAACAAAGAAATTTAATTTAGTTTCATTCGCGACAATTGGGATTTACTTTCTGGTCAGCAAATTTAGTAAAGGTTGCATATTTATTTTTGTAACGGTTTCAGGAATGAAAGTAGCTTTTTTTTTTTTTATGAGACGTAAATTAACTGTCCGCGTATGTAACTAAGGGCGCGGCGAAGAGGTTAATTAATTAAATAAAATACGCCTACAACGTGACAACATGTCCGCCTAGATCGAACAGAGCGAAGACACAAAAAATATAAAGCTGACAAAATTAAATGCTGACTACTTTTATCAATTTTTTTTTTTTTTTTAGCCACGTTCTTGCACAAGTCTCTGTCGCAGTTTTCGGGGAATTTTTGACAAGTAGCGGAACTTTATCGCCCCTAGTTATAAAATGTCCACCCGCGTCAACGTGCTCGAGACACGAGTTTCGGCGTTTACTTCGGCGGACACGGGGAGAATGATCGTCCAACACACCGATACTCCTCGATCCTCCTCGTGAACGAAAATCAGACGAAGCTCGGTTACGCTCGCATCCGACGGGCGTGTGTGTGTGCGTGCGTGAACGCGGTAAATGTTTACGTAGGCTAATGTAATACGGGTGGTGATGTCAGCGAACTGATCGTACAAGAGGAGGAGGTTGGCCATATTACCGTGATGCGTCGTCGGCGTCACAACGCGGCGAAATCCTTGATAAATCCTTTTTTTTTTTCTTCTTCTTCTTCTTGCCTCGCCGTCCTCGATCGAATCACGACATTGTTACGTCGCGAATAAATGAGACTGCGAGTGCAAAGCCTGGCCCGTTAATCGGGGTGAAAATTTTCGGTTGATCAGCGTTTAATGAAATTAGTTAGAAGCGATTTGACTGAATGAGTAAAATGATTGGTTTCTGGCAATTAATAAATAAAATTAAGTGATTGATTTAATTAATATGTAAAATAAATCGTCGGCCGTTGATGAAGGGAAATTAATCGAGTCGAAAGATCGGCGATTGATTTAATTTTATTATAATTAATATATTAAAAAATTAATTAATATATTATATTATATAATATATATTAATATATAATATATTAGTATTATAATTATTATGTTAACAATTAATTAATATATTATATAATATAATATGTATTAATATATGATATATTAGTATTATAATTAATATATTATATTATATAATATATATTAATATATAATCTATTAGTATCATAATTAATATTAATATTAATTAATATATTAAATATTAATTAATATAATTAATATATTACATGAAAATATGTACACATGATGATGAAACATATATACATGTGCATATGTGTAAATCAAATATATATATATATATATATATGTAATTTATTCAATTTCGTTATTAAATTTTGAATATCAGACTGATCGGAAGAAAATACTAAATTACATAATATAGATTTCTTATTTTTGAAATTTTCATCGTCTAATAATTCCAAGTCACTATAATCGTGTGGCGTTGTGCAGTTAGTTGGTGGCTTGTAGTAGATTGGTGCCCTCCCCTGCCAGACGATCACGTTCGAAGCCCGGGAAAGCTCGTGCTCTCTCCGATCTTCGCGTAAATCGTTCGAATTCCCTCGGAATCGTTGAAATTCCACGAATTTCCAAGTCGTACTCTCCCGTATCCCGAAGGAAAGTTTCGTCTTTAACGATACCACGTTAAACGCATTCGGCTCCCTCTCTTTTGTGTTACGATTCTGAAACGGCGGACAGTGAGAATCTCTGGTCGTTGGGTTTCGAACCTCTCGCAGGTATTTTCTATGGCGCTCGGGATAGTTTCGAACGTTTCACGAGTATTTTTCGGAGGTCGAAATAATAAAACTAATACCAAAGTAAAACTCAGATTTCGTCGTTCATCAATCAATTCGCAAATTCGACGAAATTCTCGCGCATTGTTTGCACGATAACACGATATGTGTTTTTTTTTCATTAGGACGAGAGTTGCATTTAATTTATTTAATTTAATTCAATTTAATTGATCAACGGGAAAAGAGTTACTTTGTAAAGAAGATTAGATCAATTTTCTTCTCCATCTTTTGTATCTCAATCATTCTAGAGTTATTAACCTGTTACAGTTGCGAAAATGATAATATATATATATTGTACAGAGGGTAGTCCAAAAAACATTTCCTAAAACAAATCCGTAATTTCCTTTTTATTATATTTATATTTTCATTTGATATTGATTTCTTTATTTATAATAAGCTCAATTTAAAATTAATAAAATTAGTTTTTTCTTAAGTTTAATTTAAAATTAATAAAATTAGTTTTTTCTTAAGTTATATTATATAATATATATTAATATATTAGTATTATAATTATTATATTAACAATTAATTAATATATTATATAATATAATATATATTAATATATGATGTATTAGTATTATAATTAATATATTATATCTTAAGTTTAATTTAAAATTAATAAAATTAGTTTTTTCTTATTTTGATGTTTTATTAAAGGAAACTTATTGGCCCACCCTGTATGTGTCAATATACACAATATATTATATAAATATACACACATGTATAAACAATATAATACAATATATATATTATATATATCGTTATATCGATTCATGAAATATTTAGAGCTTTTTCAGAATAAAAAAAAAAAAAAAAAAAAAAAAAACTAAACGGCGTTGCATCGAATCAGTGTTAATTGAGGTAGCGTTAAACGAGGTATCAATACGTCGTTCAAATTCAATTACAGGCAACGTGTAAAACTCTCGTAAAGCACTGCGGTGAAGAAAACGTGACGCGTAAAACCTGGTCTTAGATATCGGACTGAACTTGCTATAGTACCTACGTGCAAGCGAGGAGCATAACCGATAATCGATGGAAAATTGTCGATAATTGAAATTGATAACTTCCTCGACGACAATCCACATTTGATTTCACTTTAAAGCGTGAGGGCTCAACTCGGACAATCCTGGGTTTATTTTAGCATCGAAAAAACGACGACTGTGCTTATCTGTGTTCTTTAAAAGAATTGTAAAGATCCGAACGTTTGTAGAACTAAATTTCTAACTAAATTTCATCATAATCTTCCAAATTGAAGTTTCCCCTTAAAACGTTGTTCCCCTACTTGTTTCCGTTTTTTTTTTCTCTCTTTGAACAAAACATCGTGAAATCGTTCGATCGATCTGTCAGTGGCCATCATCCGAAGCAGCACGATCAATTTCCTTCCAAAAGTGGAATCCACGAAAACGCGGTGAAAGCAAGTCGAGTAAACGTGATTCATTTGAATTGCATTTTGGAGGGACGTTTCCACTTGATTAACGAGCGTGTGCTTTCGCGCGCTTACAGGTGTTCGTGCAGATCGCTGCTCCATCGGCCTGCAACATGAACGAAACCGTCGTGTGCCTATGCTATTGCTGTTGCCACGCGTTGCATATTTCACTTTGCTTCGCTTCGCGTGAAATCTTTCGTCGAAATAACACCAAATCTACCCGTATTGGTCAAATTGACCGTTTTCAAATCTTTGCGTACAACTTTTTACATAGAAATACTGAATGGTTTGAAAGAAATCATAACTTGTTCATTTTTTTTTTCTTCTGTTTTTTCTTTTTTTTTATGTTTTTCACACATAATAGTGAAATCTATTAATTATATTTCCAAATAAAATAATAAAAAATTTAAAAAACATGTGTTTGCTTCATATCATTCGGTCTTTCAGTGACCTATACATGGCTATTTATCTTTGTGACTTTTCCTAAAATTTATGATATTTACTCTTCGAAAACTATATTTAGGGATCGATTCGGGAAATGGTCTGTCGGGATAGAGGTGCTGTCAAGTTACGAACGTGAATGATCGATTTTTTTTCTTTTTTTTATGTTTTTCACACGCAATACCGTGTAAAGCAATCTGTTAATTATATTTCCAAATAAAATAACAAAAAATTAAAAAAACACGTGTTTGTAAAAGTCATTTTTGTTTCATATCATTCAGTCTTTCAGTGACCTATACATCGCTATTTATCTTTGTGACTTTTCCTAAAACACGTCGAAATTTATGATATTTACTCTTCCAAAGCTATACGGGATCGATTCGGGAAATGGTCTATCGGAATAGAGGTGCTGTCAAGTTACGAACGTGAATGATCAATAACAATGTTTCATTGCAAGAGTATATACGCGGGCCGTGGATTTAAGCGACACAGTGCAATTTTATAGCTCCGCAGCGTGTAACAAAGGTTCTAAAGTGTTCCCCTCGTTTGTTTCAAGTTATAAGAACGCAAATTTGAAGAACGAGGAAACAGATCCGCGATACTATGCTGCACGTCATATTTAGCGTATCATTCCTGCGAATATTTATCATTGAAAAAACATGAGATGATTAGAAAGAAATAATTAACATAGACGAGGAGTGTTGAATAGAACGGTGAACAGAAGATTTTCCAAAGCTGAAAATAAGACGACGACCTGTTTGATTTTGACACATCTGACGAATTAGAGTCATCTAACGAATCATAACGAGAAGAATATCTTGAATAAATGTGGAGTTGACTATTCTCGACGTTTCAAGTGAAAAATGTTACTTCTTCTCAAGGCAACGTGACCAGTCACAGTAGAAATAGGTAGTCGCATGAAATATCAGTAAGTTTAGTGTTAACACGCACCTGCTAATTCCCGTGAACACGTACGAAATCATTTTTCTCATGTGCCTAGAAACGGGGACGATCCTCCGAATGGCGGACTGGCGATCGATTGAACTCTCGAACAAGCTTCGTTGAATTATATCGTAATAATTTCTGTTGGATATATTAAATATCAAGGTAAAATTCTCATTTTATCCCGTATTTCATATTTCTCCTGTGATTTACGTTCTTTCCGCGTTTGATCGCGTTTCGCATACCGACGCGCAAGTGCCGTTTTATTAAATTATCGTTTATTGCAGGAAAAGTTAAAAGGAAACTTTCGCACACACGCGTCACATTTTTAGCCCATGAATATTTTATTTATTAAATTCTCGTATATCGTTTGTTAAATTTTTGATGTTTACTCAATTTTCTAGCGCCATGTTCAGTCAAGCAGTATAAAAGTTTTATGTGTTATATCTGACTCTTAGCGTTTGGCTCTTTTGTTTTGTATAATTTCTTAATTCTATTAGACATGGAATTTATTAAATCTTTAACGATATTGAATTTCAAGTGATAAACTTTCTCTTTAAACTTTCTTGATTAATTGCTGGATCCGGTAGGGACAAGTTCTATCATCCTGCGATCGATAAATTTTGAAGTCGAGCAACGCTGACATTCTGTGTTCCATTTAAATCGATCCACTTGACTATGTCAAACTATCGACGACACGAAGATGGAATTACTTTGAGTGAAATTTGTTTTTCAAATTATTTTGGAAAAATAAAACTTTTGTCCTCTGAAATTATTATTTCGAATGAAATTCTTCAGGGGACAATCTGAACACAAGAATACTAACTTCCCTTGTCCCTCATACGATAGATTTTTACAAAATTAAAATATCTCACGAGCATAGGTTAGTATCCTTTTTATCAGAGGATCTCGAGCTGTATCGATGAATGATTAAAGTGAAATGGAACGATTCCATTTTTGAAAAAATGAAGGCCACCTTGAAATCTAGGAGACACCTTCAACTAGACAAATTTAGTATCGTAAAATATCCTGTTCGAAACAGAACAAATTTTATTCGAGATATTTGTGTATATATCAGTATATAGTTCAAATGGCAGATGTTCGAGTGGATCGGTGAAAATGGTATGATATCCTATACATCTCTGTAATATTTTTACATCATCTTCAGACCTACATCAACGCGTATTCGTTTTATTTTCGCATGGAACACTATATGAATCGTTCAGAAGCCTTATCGACCAATTCCGCGAATTGAAAAAGCAAAAATGGCAATGTCGTGAGTGACAAATAAAAGAATATTATGTATTGCTCGTCCAATATCATTTTCTTGAAACGAATGAACTTGTGAAAGCAAGTCGTTCGTTTCTTGGGAATTGAGCATCAATCATCTGTGCCTTTCTAATGAAGCAGATCGCCGATTTTTATGCATTTACAGGAAATTCGAAATTGCAGAGACTAGTATCCAAAGTACAATGCTTTTCACGATATTTCTGATACGTAAATGAATTTTCTGACGAGATTCTATTCTTCTGATTGTGTCGAATCTAGTACTGAAATTAAGAAATTGGTGAAAAATCGAGTTACAAATACTCGTACCTACATCTTTATAAATAATACAACTTATATAATATAATAATAATAACAAACATAATGTATATAATATAATATACAATATAATATAAATAATAATATATAATTATTATTAAGTATATGTTATATTATATTATATTATTAATATTAATATTAATAATATGTTAATATGTATAATATAATATGTTATATTACATTATATTAATAATATAATATAAATAATATATAATTATTATTAATTATATGTTATAATAATATATAACATATGATTCATATAATATAATATAAATAACATAATAATAATAATAAGCATAAAAATTATAATAAGAAACACGAACTAAAATCTAAGCTTTCATCGAAAAGCAATCGATCAGATGTTCTCAATTTCGCTCGTAAAAAATCGCTTTTCAAAGCACTACGGCCGCAGCGAGTAATACTACATGGTATCAGCTTTGCATGAATCTCGCATCATACAATAAGGATTCTCATAACTTGCGCATTCATGAATCCATATTTTAAACTCATCTCCTATCCCAATACCATCTACCACTAAATTTTGATTTAAAATGACCGCCTGTATCATCGGGAACGATGTGTCTCAATGTATTTCGAAAATTCACGATTTTTCCGCCGAGAAGCTGAGATTTTCTATCTCGCGTGTCAACTATTTCTATTTCGTCTCCAGCTTTCTACCAACTTTTGTCCTGGACTACATCGTCGGCGATGTTGCTCGAAAGTACAACCGAGGAACGAATTCAGTATCGTTCTTCCGCGAAACTCAAAAGTTGCGGTCGCCGAGTTTCGCAGGAAGGAACGGCAGAGGAAATCGAGTCGGTAACTTTCTGGTTTATGTACTTACGACGTTTCCTTTTCTCGAATGTAAACGCGTGCCTCGGAGATGCGTTCGCCGCGTCTCGGATAATTTCGTATAACGACCGATACGGCGACGATGTCGAACGTTTGAACGTTCACTTGAATTCGATATTTGCCAATTAACAGATATCGTTTCGCACGTTTGACTTGTGAGAATGAAGATACATAACTCGAAGACAGGTTTACGCTGTAGCGATTCCCGTATATTAACGTATGACTTTCGAATATTAACGTATGACTTTTCTTTTCTGTCATTTTACTAAACTTCGAGTACATTTCATATAAATTTTATATTTAATTTTATATCATAACTGTATATAATATATATATAATATTATATAATATATCATGTTGTTTATAATATATATTATAATGTATATTATTATAGATTTGATAGAAATTTATTACTTCGCGTTTCTTTCATTTGAGTATCTTTGTCTTATTGACATTTGTTTTGAATATTATAGTAAAGACAGATTTTTAATCTATTATTATAATATTTTAATCAAATATGATAATATATATATTATTACATTATATAATATTATTATAATATTTTAATCAAATATTATAATATATATATTATTACATTATATAATATATTATATATTAATATAATAATTAATATAATTACATTAATAATATAATATATATTAATATAATAATATATATGTTTATAATGTATATTATTATATCACATAATATATTATGTTATTGTAATTGCTTATAATATATATATATATATATTATACATTATAATTTGCATTATAAATTTTATATTTAACCTTATGTTTATAAATGTATAAATTTTCGTCGTTCTGTTCGTTCGAAAGCAGCAGGTTTCGAGGGATCGTATCCAAACCAAGACCAATCCTACTCTGTTGGCAAACGTTTTCGTCGGTGTAGTTCACGGTCATTCGAATCAATACCCGAATGTCAACCAGTCGACACACGTACCCGCGGTCTTCATCGCCAAGAACAACAACGCGTACATTTCTTTTCTTTTTTTAACACGGAGGAAATCTCCGTTCCTCCGGGGAGCGCCGGATTTCTAAACCTTAGATTTCTAAACTGCTAAAGGCTAAAAACCTTCATCGGTGATCTACCACCGACGCATGGGGGAGCTCGGAGATCCTTGAATGCCGCGTGTCTGAGTACGAGGCACGTCCTCTGGGGAGAACTGGCGCACGTGGCCCCTACTTTTTCTGTCGGGCGATCCCCACCACTGCATCCATCTCTTTAGCTTTGGCTTCTTGTTAGCTAAGTCAAAGGAAGAAAGAAAAAGAATGCAGTGGAAATCAGATCTGGGCGAATGTCACTTCGAACAATGACTTTGCGAGCAAATCTTTTGAAATAATAATTCTTCAGCTATTTGGCGAATAATGGATTTAATGATAGGTCGCCGATTTGATCAATTGAAGAGATTTAGAAAGCTGGGATGCGAATAATATTGAGAAAATAATAAATCGAAGAATTATTTGAGAAAATAATATTTATTTGACGATTGAAAATCTGTCTTATTACTGTAATATTCAAAATAATTGTCAATAAGATAAAAATATTCAAATGAAAGAAACGAAGTAATAAATTTCTATCAAAAGTCAAATAACAAATAAAGATTCTAGCAGATAGTAAATAATTCTCTTCAAGAAATAACAAATAACTCGTTCAATTGCAAATATATTATTAAATAATATATATATATATAAATATATATACATATAATAATATATATTATATTAAATTTAATTTTTATATGAAGTATTTCATAACATAATTCAATAACACTTGATGACATAATAACATTTCACAAATAATTTAATTCTTAATTTAGAAATAAAACTATCTCTGAAATGACATTGAAAAGATAATGTTGAAGATAATGTTTGAAAAATTTGTCAAAACGTTCAGATCTGGTGGGGAAAAAGTTCGCCGCTTTTGCTCTGGGCCCCTTCATTTTTACTTTCTTCACTGGTGACACCGACATTTCCGCAGGGCCCTCATTTATGTCACGTCACAGTCTCATTCACAGCGCGTCTTTTTTTTTTTTTTTTTTGAGAGGAAGATGTGACATACAGATATGTCTGTCACAATTTTTGGAGAACTCACAATCTTTTTTTTTACGAGAAGGCTGCCGGATCGCAAAGCTGCGAGCAGTTTGATAACATCCATTTATTTATGACGAATGATGGTAGTGTTGGGGTAAGCAGAGGAAGGGCGAGGAAGGATGAAACGTGACCTGGCATCGAAAACGATATCGCTTACAGTCTTTGTTTGGTTCCACGCGGGTTCCGATCGGATTGCAATTAAGATAACTAATTTATCGACTCGATATGATCGACTTGACGCCACTAGGAGATGAATCTTTTCAGGGCTGACGCGTCTGCGCTCAATTCTGCCGCGTTTTTTTCATCATTTATTTAATGGGAGAAAAGACAGGCAAAATAATGTAAAGTAACAGAAAACGAGCAAACAAATGCAACAGTGAAAATGTCAAAGGTACAATATTGTGCCACGTTTGCGAAAGAGGACGCATTTATCGTGTTTAATCTGAGATTTCAATTGATCGAGATCAAAGTCTTTAACGATCTTGTTGGTTATATTACAAACATTGGATATGATTTTTGTATGAATTTTGGATTTAAGGAGAGAGAAATCCCTAAGGTATCCAGAAGACGTTTACTAAAAATTCTTGTGATAAATGCAATCGATGTCTCCAAAGTCAAAAAGCAAACTTACAGTTTAAACAAAATTTAAACAAATATGACAGAGTTCTTATTAGTGAGCGCGATTTTTTGCATTATGTTTTGCTGTTGAACCTTCTTCGTGATCTTGTCTTTAAATCCTTTTCCTTGCTCGTTGAACTGAAGCGTTAGATTAAAATATAAAAATCCGAAGGAACGTCGCGGGGTTAAGTGTAAGACTACTTTGGGAGTAATGACGGATATTCGAATCTTACTGTTAGTTCCGAAGCGATTCGAAGTTTTCCAATATTGTGCAGTTTCGAGGTGCAGGTGGTAACTAGGCTCGTTGCGCAAATTACGAGACTGTGGAGTAGTTGTTGTAAGTAGCATTAGGCACGAGAAATATTCTATCATTTAAACTGCGATAATTACAATTCGTCACTGTGAAGACAGTAATATCGAAGATGCAAAAGAACTAGAGAATTCTTGACGAGCAGCTATGTAACAAAACTAACAGTAAAAAGCGTAGAAAATTATAACAAAAAGTTTCAATTGCTTGAATTATTTTTAAAAATAAGTCTCAACCTTTTCGATATTTTTGTTTTTTTGAGACGTCCCGGAAAAGAGTAATAAATCACTTTGGAAGAATGTCGCTGAAGCTGAAATTAAAGAAAAATTTCTATGTTATTGTTAAAGAGAAAATAAATTTACTTGTTCAATATTTAAAAATCTTACAAACACGAAATTTCAGCAAAGTTTCAGCGCTACTTAGTTTCACTATAATTAGCATAGAAGAAAATTATTTATTTGGTTTCTACCAACTAGCAGACTTTTCAAGTATACTTCGAATGAATCGCGTAAAATGATAGAAAGTTAGGATTGGAATGAAAAAAGAAGAAGAAAAAAAAAAGAAATTAGGAATACAAAGTGTCGAGGCTCGAAAATCACGGTTAGTTTTTGTGTCTGTTGGTTAATTTTTCAGTCCTGAGAGTCTCCAAGGTTTTTATAGATGTAATAGTATTCAATAAATATCTCGCAATTTAATTCCATAGTCAAACATTTTGCTTCCAAGAAGGCACAATGCACGTGATACACAGAAACCTGTAAAGAGTGTTTATTACGATGTACCATTCTGTTAAATAAAACGAATTTCTGTTTGTTCAGTCATGTTTTTAAAAGGCAAGATTCCCTAGTAGAAGATACGACGATAGTAAATAACCAGAAGAATCGAGAGTGCACGTATGATAAGCGAAAGAGAAAAAAATATAAAATAAAAGGAACGTTTAAAATATCTGCGTTCATTACGTGAAAACAAGCGTCTATCTAAATTCCAGCTTGTTTGAACTATAATTCTGAAAAAGTTTCAGAGCGCATAAAAATCCGCGGCTCGTTGACGAGCGACAGTGACATTAGTGATAATCAGCGAGATGGACACGAGACGCAGCCATCTCGAACGACCCACGATCGAATGAATTATCCGTCAGTAATGAGTAATAAATTATTATCTACCAACAAAGAGTGAATTATCCGCTAATGATAAATAAACGTATCTCTCTAGCAAACGAACTACAATTAATCACGCTCGACTGACCTGTCTTACCAGCTGTCGACAGATTCTATTTATCAACGAGCGTGACAACGCGTTCGAAAGAAAGCGCAGTCGCGACACGAATCTCGTCCGCTCTTAAACGAACATGGCACCGGCAATATTCGACGCCCGATTCGTAATTTTACATGTAAATATTATTATTATATATATACAGGGTGTCATGTAACTGGTGGTACAAGCTGGAAGGTGGTGATTCTACATGAAAAACTGAATGAAAAAATGTAGAATAAAATTTTTTCATACAAAGAACAAATGGCTTCGAAGGTTTATCGTGCACTTGATCAAGATTCAACTCAACGGATTTCATTATTATCTCTACTGACATTTGTAAACGTTTCCAATGTTCGTACGCGAGAGCACAGAATGTCTACTTTTCACCAATTTCTTTTTAGTTTAAAAATTGTTGAAAGTGATGTCCATGCACTTCTTGTTGAATTTCTATGAATTTAACATTTTCCAACGTGTTGTTTTGTAGTTTCAACGTTGCGAACGCTATAATAATTTTTTTCTTTTAATTGTTCAACGTTCGCTGTGTCGCTAGAATACACCATAGATTTTTAGTTTAAAAATTGTTGAAAGCGATGTCCAGGTTGTTGTACAACCGTGCACTTCCTGTTAAATTTCTACGAATTTAACATTTTCCAACGTGTTGTTTTGTAGTTTCAACGCTATAATAATTTTTTTCTTTTAATTGTTCAACGTTCGCTGTGCCGCTAGAATACACCATAGATTTTTAGTTTAAAAATTGTTGAAAGCGATGTCCAGGTTGTTGTACAACCGTGCACTTCCTGTTAAATTTCTACGAATTTAACATTTTCCAACGTGTTGTTTTGTAGTTTCAACGCTATAATAATTTTTTTCTTTTAATTGTTCAACGTTCGCTGTGTCGCTAGAATACACCATAGATTTTTAGTTTAAAAATTGTTGAAAGCGATGTCCAGGTTGTTGTACAACCGTGCACTTCCTGTTAAATTTCTACGAATTTAACATTTTCCAACGTGTTGTTTTGTAGTTTCAACGCTATAATAATTTTTTTCTTTTAATTGTTCAACGTTCGCTGTGCCGCTAGAATACACCATAGATTTTTAGTTTAAAAATTGTTGAAAGCGATGTCCAGGTTGTTGTACAACCGTGCACTTTCTGTTAAATTTCTACGAATTCAACATTTTCCAACGTGTTGTTTTGTAGTTTCAACGTTGCGAACGCTATAATAATTTTTTTCAATTAATTGTTCAACGTTCACCATAGATTTAACACGACCCCATAAGTAAAAATCCAGTGACAGGTCCGTAGATCGTGGTGACGAAAGTATTCTTCAATTGCGGCCGATTTAGTATTGGTTGTTTTCGTGAAAAAAAAAAATTTCTCGCTCCACGACTGAACTGCTATGGTACTCCATCTTGTTGGTAAATTAAATTTTTCCGAATTTCAAGAGGAATGTCTCCCAATAATTGAATTGAATCTTGATCAAGTGCACGCGTACTCGATAAACATTCAAAGCCATTTTTCCTCGGCAACAGAGCTTCTGTGCGTGAAAAAACGTTATTCTATATTTTCCGTACAGTTTCTCATGCAGAACCACCACCGTTTCCCGCTTTGCAACCACCAGTTACACGACACCCTGTATATAAATCTATTTACCAAATGGTGCTCGAACTTTGTCTAACTTAGGCAATAACATCGGTTGGCGAGAAAATTAGAGAGAAAATTGGGAGCAAGAGACCAAGACGAAGGTGACGGAAGACACAGCACTTTCCCGGAGGTGGGAAGGTCAGAGGTCGGAAAAGTGCGAGTCACGAGAGAGTTTTTCAATTAACGTCGCGGATCGTCGCGTGGAGACTAACCTCGCGGGCGACTAGCGTTCGATCGGAAGCGTTCCGGTCTGATCGACCGGAAGCGTCGAACGTCATCCTCCTCGTGCCGCGTGTACGTGCAACGAGTCCGAGTCTGCGAGTGAAAAAAAAAAAGAAAAAAAAGAAAGAAAGAAAGAAACCTCGCTGGGAATGATTTAATTAAACGAACTGGCGAGTAAACTCGAGAGATAGCGAGTGGCAGCTCCTCGAACGGAGCCAGCAGTTTCCACCGCCGCGATAACCAAGTTTCCAACCGGCGAAACGGCCAGAGGAGGGGGGGGGAAGATCCTTCCAGGGAACTCGGAGTGAAGCGCTGGCTTGGAAAAGCGATTATCGAACCGGCCTGCCTATTAATTACCGGAATTGCACAGGGAATTTCCGCGTGGCGCGCGGTATCGAGGTGGAAGCGAAATAAAGAAGAGGAGGACGACTTCACGGTTCGCCGAGAGAGACGCGATCTCGCCGATTCACGACGACGTTTGCTCGCGGAATAGAAAAAGCACTTGGCGAGGTTTCGACGGAGAAATTTGTTTGCCGCGAGAGAGAGAGAAGACGACCAAAGTGGATTTTGCTCGAGCGTGTATACGTGTTTGATACGTGGTGGTGTTTCGAGAAGTGAAGGAGGTGGTGGAGAAGCCGTCGAACGACAAAGTTATTAGCGAGAAGAGCGTCGTTTCTAGCGGAGGCACGGTGTGAGAAAGAGTGTTAATCAGCGACGGCGGCGGCGGTGGCGGCGGGAGGATATAATGGCGGTTCGTTGAGAGCTGGTACACACGGAGGGAAGGTCACGACGTTCGTTCACTCAGACGACCTGGTATGACGTGACGAGAGGAGAACGCTTTGGTGCACTTCCATCGGCGAGTATTCCACAAAGGAAATCCATCATGAGAGCGTCTCGAGTAGCTGCGCTGCTGTTGATCCTCTGTTACGCCATCGGTGAGTCGAGTTCCTTAACACTCGCGCGTTTCGACCTGATTACCCGCTTTTTATTCTTTTTTATTTCACCTTCTCTTTCTCTTCCGGCAGTTTCTCTCCCTCGAGGGACGAAATCCTCGTAAAAACGAGATCTCTCGAGCTGTTTTCCTTTTTTTTTTCTCCTTCTTCTTTTCTTTCTTCTTCTTTCGAAACGACGTTTCGCGGTCTCCGGTTCGTTTCACTCGAGAGACGAGAGAGAAACATCTCCAGTTCGCGGATCGAACGGCAAATTGATCTGATCTCGGGCCGCGTCGCGAGTCGATTTGATGCCTCTCGTCCGCTTGCGCCGCGCACGAAAGACGAGGCGAGATTAATCGCACTTTCACGGTCGATCGGCGTCGCAATTGCTTTGTAAAAGAAATTAAATTGTGATTTATACGTCTGATTTCGAGCGTGGCTAGTTGGCATGTTCCTTTTAAGGAGTCCGGCTCCGATCGGGAACGCGCCGGCTTAAGGCCGTTTACTTTCTCGACCCGTCTCGGGACGTGTAAACTGTGAGGGCTTGCGCAGCCTTGGCGAAGGCGGGCGAAATTAGGTGAAAGTCGATAGGTAAAAAAGTCGAAAAGTAGCTTTTGTTGTTTTTTTTTTTTTTT
>NW_025110642.1:65145-67268 GCF_011392965.1 Frieseomelitta varia
TATTTTTATTATTTATATATTACTATTTATAATTAATAATTATATACTATTTATATTACTATATTTATATAATATAGTATATTATATAATTATATTACTATTTATATTAAGATATAAATGGTAATAAAAATAATATAATATTAATACATTATAAAATGTTATATCTTTTTATCTATTTTTATTATTTATATATTACTATTTATAATTAATAATTATATACTATTTATATGACTATATATTATATAATATAGTATATTATATAATTATATATATATATAGTATAATATATAATTATATTACTATTTATATTACTATTAATTACTTATACTTGTATATTAATTACTAATATTTATAATTATATTACTATTAAGATATAAATGGTAATATAAATAACATAATATTAATACATTATAAAATGTTACCTCGTTTTGGTTATCTATTTATATTATTTGTACATTACTATTTATATCATTAAGATATAGCTAAAAAGAAATAATCTTTTTTATTATCTTTGATTACAACTAGAAACTAATTAATGAAGAATAAATGGGAGAAACGTCGATCTGAACGAAAGAAAACGGACTTTCACCACTTTCAAAATAAATGAAACAAAGCAAGAAATGCAATGGACCTACTGCAGTCCGACCAAATGAACTGAGACATTAAACGAGACAACAGTAATGAAAAACAATTAACGATGCGTTTTTTTTTTTTCTTTCTTTTTAGTTTAGTTCGAGGGACTTTCGAACGTTACAGGCGAATAATTTTCGACGTAAACGGGGAATGAATTGGACGAAGCACGTTTCCCGTTTTTTCGTGCGCGATTTTCAAACGTTGCACACTCGCCTCGGGCGGGCTCGCAACATTTGAAAATCGCGTATGAAAAAACGCGAACATATTTCTCCATTGTACTGGTACAAATGTGTGTGACATGCATGTACGAGAACCGAAAGGAAACAAAGTCTCTTTCAAACGAATCACGCGCATCGTACGATATGCGTGATTGACAGTTTCTCTTGTTCTTTCGGGTTGCCTAGCCGACTTCCAAGATTTCAGTATATCACTTGCGAAAGTTCCGGATCTGACAGATGACGTAATTAATTACGATTAGATGACGATCTTGTTCTTATTAGTTTTAAAAATAATAGTAAATATAATTTAACAGTAGTTTTAGTCGAATTACGTCTAATTACGTATCTCTTTTAGCATCTTGCTGTGCCTTTAGGGAAATAAATGAATGAATTGTGTAGGTGAGTAACGTGAAGTTGATAACTGCATCAAAAATGGAGTCGTTAAGAGTCTGACTTTCGAGAGTTTCATCTTGGACTTGATCCTATTCCTAGCTCTAATTAAAAAACGAACTACCTGTTTCTTTTTATGTTGTTAATTAATACAATCGTTTGTGTTGGAAAGGAAGATCGTTACATGGTATGCAAAAAGCGTCATGTCAGAATAAAATGAACGTGTGTCAATGTATAGTACCTATTGATTCACCATTTTAGAGAAATGAAAATAAAGAAATAATATCATATGTGAATATTATGTATAATATTATATATTATACAAATATAAATAAATATAGAATGCAGAAAATGATTGGAAGAAGATAAAACTTGTTGTTGCCAATAATGAAGACAGTTTAAGAGGAATGGCATGAAATTGAATATCATTAAAAATTTAACAGATTCCAAAAAGTCTACTAGAATTAAAGAAACGATTCAAGTAAGAATTAAACATTTAATAATATTAAATATTTAAAAAGTATTCTTTCACGTTTCTTAGCTTCTTTCGTCAATAAATAATAATTTCGATAAAACAGATGTTTATTTTATTCCAACATGGCTGATTTTTAACTGAAATCGGGCCACAACCGTTTCACTGTTCCGAATCTCCTCAACCGATCGAACCTGTCTCTTCCTTCGTCAGTCGATCGAATAATAGAAACTTACGTTAAGTTCGCGATAAATATATATTCTAATAATATTCTTTTATTACAAACAATAGTTGATTAAAACAGATGCATTTTATACTGTACGTATTCCCGATTTTTAACCGAAACCATATTCACACGAAGACACCGAGTCTCCTCAACCGATTAAACCGTTCCTTTATCGATCGAAATA
>NW_025110642.1:67401-76313 GCF_011392965.1 Frieseomelitta varia
AGACACCGATTCTTCTCAACCGATCAAACCATTCCTTTATCGATCGAAATAGGAATTTACGTTGAGCTCGGCGCGATAAATCATTTATATATTTTTTTTTTATTACAAACAATAGTTTATTAAAACGAATGCTCATTTTATACAGTACGTATTCTCGATTTTTAACCGAAACCATATTCACACGAAGACACCGATTCTTCTCAACCGATCAAACCGTTCCTTTATCGATCGAAATAGAAATTTACGTTGAACTCGACGCGATAAATCATTTATATTTTTTTTAATTACAAACAATAGTTTATTAAAACGAATGCTCATTTTATTCCAACAGACATAGGTGCCATATATGTATATCCACAAGTTTTAAACCGAAATCGGGTCGCGCGATGACACCGATTCTACCTAAACGTACCATTTCTCTCTCTTCGCCGATTGATCGAAATAGGAGCTTACGTTGAGTCGAGTTGGATGCGATAATCGGGCAGGCGTTGCAAGCCTGGTCTGGCGCGAGCATCCTCCTCTTCCTCCCTCTCTCTCTCTCTCTCTCTCTTTCTCTCGCGGAGCGTAAAAATATTTTCACGTTCGGCGTCACGCATATTTTTAACATCGCGTCAGTCACACGCGAACGGTCGGCTTTCGGCTGCGCGACGTTAAATGCGACCCGGTGGATTACCACGTAAGGAATAACCGGGGGTATTGGATTCTGCTGCGCTCGGAGCGGAGCCGAGCCGAGAAATCGGCGGCTGATAAAGCGGTCCGCGGGCCGATCTCGGATTTCGTCTCGCGTAACGCTTCGTGCCGGGCGCGTCAAGTGGAAAACTGGAGTTAACCCTTTAGCTACGACAGTAAGAAAGGTGTACACATTGATCGAATCATTTACCTCGTTCGTTAACCATCGAACAGCCGAGGAGCAGCGAGCTGACGCCGGGTCACATTTGACCCATGGCTGAATTTTTACTACACTCGCTTTGCACTTAACTTTTTTTTGGTACAGGACGTTATCTAATAATGTTTACAATACGGGGAGGAGAAGAGTTTGTTTAAAAAAATGTAAAATTTTATAAACATAACACTTTTATTTATGTGCGCCGCGTACGTACAACGTTAATTCTGTTTTATTGCATGTTTTCTGGCACGTTTGGTACCATATTTATTATCATTGCCTATACATATTGTAGCATCTGGATCTTTTTTGCGATTCAAGTTCTGGGTCAACGGTGACCCGGTGTCGGCTAGGGTTAATCCATCTTGAAATGGAATCTTTTTTGGCGACAAGGGTCCAAAGTGCTTTCTTTTTTTTAAACAAACTTTAATTTTTCAAACGAAACTTTAATCTTTAATTTTGTAAGAGATCGACAGTTATATTAGTTATAGCTCGTCTGGTTTTATTCGTCGGTATTGTGCCTGTGACATTTTTCAGTATGAACGCAAGACAGTTACGAGTGTTCTTTGAACTACTAATCTCTTCTCTCGTCATTTTTTCTCAATTTCGTTTACAAGTATTGTAAGTTTATGACACGTTTCGTCGAGTTCACGCAAATGTGAAAACGAAAGATACACGTCGTTCTTTGATCACGTCGAATTTCATTTGATTCCTATGTCAAGGGCCACTCGTGCCGATCTAATCGTTCGTCCACGCTTATTCATATTATCCATCGCGAGTGATTCCGCTTTTGAATTTCTTTCGTGTCCTCGATCGAAACGATCGACAGATCGAACTTGCCACTCTCGTTAAACGCGACTTATCTACCGGTTAGCGGCTAACGACTCTTTGAACTCGCGTTGCCCGGAAAATTCCCCCGGAAATACCAAGATCGTTAGCACGCTGCGATGAAAAGTTTGCGACGGGAGAGAAAAAGGGGGAGGAGGAAGCCGAACACGGCTTCGAGAATTACAACCAACGATAAAATCCATCTCGTTCGTCGAAGCCGAGTCGCGTCGATCCAACTTTTTTCTCCCCTCCCCCCCGTTTACACGATTTTTCGCTACTTCCCCTCGACAAAGTTTCCCACCTCCTCTTTGGCTGACCCGCGCCGGCGACTGCTCCTTTGCTTTCGTCGTAAATCGATTCGCGTGTCAACGCGAGTCGACTCGATCTGACGCGATGTCGCGCCGCGTTTCACCTCTCCTTCTTCGTTCCGCGCGAAACTTTCATCGGTTTAGTGCCCGAGTCGACCGAATCGAGGATCTTTCTTCGCCTTGTTTGTCGTTTTTTTTTTTTTTCCTTTCTTTTTTGTTGGAGGTTCACTGTCCACTGGAAGTGTAAACTATAACGTAGTCTATTAGACGTGACAATGTAACTCCTATTAATACAGGGTGTTTCGTAACTTTCGGGAGCTGATTGTACGCCTAAAAATAATGGAAAAGAGTCATATAAATATATATGTCCTATCTGTCGTTCGTTTATGAGATATAATGAATTTTCTGTTTTAATTACTTTTACAAAAGATGCTCGAAATGATCATGTTGTATTTGAAGACAAGCCTGCACGCGTTTTGTCATTCATCTGGTTACTCTCTCTCTCTATCATTCCTGGTGGAATTTCTCGAATTTGTCGGAAGCCTTGCTCTATTCTATTTCGTAGTATTTCAGCATGTTCAATCGACGTTGCGTGTACGATAGATTTTAAATGTCCCCACAAATGAAAATCTAACGGATTCAAATCCGGAGAACGAGCAGGCCATGCAATAGGACCTCCACGATCAATCCATTTATTTGCAAAGTGTTGATTTAAAAATTGTCTAGCCACTCGGCTAAAACGCGGCGGAGCTCCATCATGCATAAACCGCATACGAAGTGGGTTCCACAAGTTGTGAAACGCCCTGTATATCCGGACCGGTCTAATAATAAGCGTCGAAACTGTTGTGATTTTGTAAAAAGGGAATCGTGCGGCAATAAACTTGACCTCATTTTGAAGCTTAAGATATGTTATCTATTTCATTCTAAATTTATGTTTATATTTATGTAAATTATTCTATTTTAGAACATGGTTTTACATCACATACCGGGTGGACGAGCGAGGACACTTTTCTTCTCAGAAAGCGTTATAAATTGTATCATGGTATGTGAAAACATTGATAAGAATTTTTTCGTAATCATTAAATAACTACTGACTTGAAGATTAAAGCTCTCTCCGTCTTTACAACGACTTCCAAACACTTGTTGTTTCTCTTCCCCGGTCACTTCATTGAAATTTGAATATTAGGTTCAGACGACGAACTCGAGAAACCGTGATTCTTTTTCGTCCGATATTCAGAGTCCGATAAATTGACGAGATGAAATTTTACAGCAAGTTTTGATGGGGGGGGGGGGGGGGGGGGAGGCTTCGATCTTCAAATCAATTGTGAAAAAAACTTGTCAATGTTTTTATGAGAGTTTGTGGCATTTTCGAGGAGAGAAAGTGTCTTCACTTGTGCCATTTCTTACGTCGTGTAAAAAAAAAAACGTTGTTAAAATAAAATAAAATTAGTCGCGCAAAAATTCTAAAATAACAGAAATTCTACATAAAATTGGGACGATGTGTTTTGAAGATGAAGGCCTCGAGATGAGCTCCGTTTCTTTTCACAAAATTATAACAGTTTCAATATTTAGTGTCCACGACACGTTCAATGTATATAAGATCGAATATTGTATTATTAAAGTGTCAAGGCAACAAAGAAAAATGGTTTTGTTTCTCGTGATGACGAATGAAGATCCCGACGAAAGCGGACCATTGTCGTTTCGTTTATTGCTTTACATTGGCTACTGTGCACGAAAGAGTACAGCAAGAGCAATTTCACGTCTAGTAATATATATATATCCACTTGAACGTCGGTCGACTAACAATTAATCCTATTTGCTGCTGTACGCTTTTTATTTTTATTACTCTCTCTCTCTCTCTCTCTCTCTCGCTCTCTCTCTTTTCAATGAGTTGGGGTTGAAAACTGAAAGGGTTGAAAGTACATCTGAAGAAGTCAAAAGGATTTCTTTTTGAAACTTCACGTTCTGATGGCACTCAAAGGCACCGGTTTATGATATATGAAAGGATTATGTACAGTTATAAAATCGATTCGAAAATATAAAATAACTGAAAAGAAATTGCAAATTTAATGGATTATTAATGTTCTTTCTCTAAGGAATCTTCAGATTATTTATTATTCATTGATTTTAATAATTATATATATATACACAATTATTGAAATCAGTGAAAAATATATGTATAATATATATAATAAAATCAATAAATAATAACGATCATATGTGTATAACGAACTATTAATTGAGTGATTGTGTTATTTGATACATATTTTATAACATTGTTATAACATTTGCTTTGCTGTTATTATTTGCTCACAAATCAATATGTTAGGTTTCATTTTAATTTATCCACATAATTAATTACTAATATAATTATCTGCATTATCGTTCATATCTTTCCTCGTCTTTCCACGATTTTGCAATATCAAAGTATCTCTCTGCCAAAATAATTTCTCGGCATACGCAGAGAATACGTCGAGCTGCGTTGATTAATGCATAAAAAAAAAAAGTACGTGACTACGTTCAGAAAAGTGAAGATGATCATCAGATCTCGGATGATCTTCAATCTCCATTTACAGTTAGAGAAAGTCCGATAGTCGTCGTAAGGTGAACAGGAACAAACGTTTCCTTCGACTAATGAACAATTATTTGAAAATAATTGAATTGATGAACTGACAAGAGAACCATAAGCTCTCTATTTAATATTTAATTCAAATCCTCAGTGAAGCGAGCGGAAATACAGATAGATCGCTGTTATCGAAGATGTTCGCCCATTTTCTAACAATTGGAAACGTCGTCACCGTCAATTTTACAAAATTAAATATTACCTTCAGCATCGCGTTCCGACATGAAAATCTCGATATTATTATTCCAAGATATGATTAATCCAGTTACAAGTTGAAATGATCCTAAATCTCAACGTAACAACTGATAAAAAAAAAAACCGTTAACAAAAAAAAAAAAAAAAAAAACAAAAAAAAAAAAAAAAAAAAAAAAAAAAAAGAAGAAAATACATAAAATACGCCTTAGGTCAGAGTAAAATCGTCAGATTCATTTTCTAGTTTGAAATCTAGTAGCGTGACGAGAGTTAAAACGTGACGCTCTGCGTGCACGTGAATGCATGCGTCTGACGCGTATAGGAAATCGCTTCGTGTTTACCGAGTGAAACGAAATCCGGTGGGATACGGTTGTAGCGGGCAGAAGCCTCGGCGGCCTCCTTCGCCAGCCTGCGATAACTTAATTAGCGGATCGACGTAAATCGGATTAATGCGTCTTGCAGTTGCGCAATACCAACAAATCTTGGTTAAACTCGGTATCTTAATGGCTTTAAGATGTCAGAACTGGTACTGGCTGGCTTGAGCTCTCCTTCGCCGGAGACTGCTTGTTGCCGTGCTACGCTTGCTACGTCATAAAAGCTCGCGAGTTTCCGCGTAGCCAGATGCAAAACCAGATTGCGCGATGGAAGCTTCTCTCGCACACAAACTGCTGAATATTCTTGTTTTCCACCGACCAATGGCCAATGGAGATCGGTTTGGAGAAGATGGAAGAATCGGTCGATCGGCTCGTGGAGATCTTGCTCGATTATCGATCAATTTTTCGTGCGTGCTGTCGATCCCTTTTGTTTCGTTAATGTTGCGAGTCGCATTCACTCTTTTTAAATTGCTAGTTAAATCGCTCCAAAGAAAAAAGAAAAGAAAAAAGAAACTGAAAAATAATGTATTATAGTATCGGTTATCGGTTGTTTTTATTAATTAATCTGTAGTTATAATTTTGCTCGATTATCGATCAATTTTTCGTGCGTAAATTATTACTATAGTATTAATATATACTATAATATATAGTATATATTAATACTATAGTATTATATTATATTATATTGTAATCCTATATATTGTCACTACAGTATTATATGTATTACTTATAGTATAATATAATATAGTATAATACGTTATAATATTATAATATACATATATTATTATTACAGTATTATATTATATTATAATACTATTATTACTACAGTAATATATGTATTAATTATAGTATAATATAAGGTATTTTGTAACACGTTATAATATTATAATATACATACATATATATTATTAGTATAGTATTATATACATATTAATCATAGTATAATAAAAGGTATTTTATAACACGTTATAATATTATAATATGCATATATGTTATTACTACAGTAATATGTATTAATTATAATATAATATAAGGTATTTTATAACACCTTATAATATTATAATATACATATATATACATATATATATATTATTACTGTCGATACCTTTTGTTTCGTTAATATTGCGAGTCACACTCAATCTTTTTAAATTGCTAGTTAAATCGCCCCAAAGAAAAAAAAAGAAAAAGAAATTGAACAATAATGTATTATAGTATCGGTCATCGGTTGTTACAATTAATCTGTAGTTATAATTTTAGTTTTGTTTAAACATAACAGATGGCCTGTTTGTTGATCATGGAAATATGATAAAATATGAATGCGATGCGAGAGGTCCAGAGTGAGAAAGAGAACTGTTAAAAAAGTGTCGATTGCGTTGTTAAAAGAATTTATTTGAGTTGTTAATTCGTGTTGTTTTAAAGTAATTTGTCTTGTTTAATTGTTTGTCGTTCTATCGTCGTAATTTTCATTAAATAAACATTATTTATAGTATATATCTCTACGATAATTCTACAATAATACTTCTAAACAGAGTGGAAAGGGTTAAATAATTTAAACCGATACAAATCTGTGAAAAAAGAGTGCGAAATCCACTTGATTTTATTCTTAGCTTAGAAGCTTAGCTGTATTTTATTGCCGTCAGTTGGTTCTTTTCAAAGATGATTTTATATCATGCAGTGGAAAAGCGAGGGTATTTCTTTTTTCTCGAAAATTTGGACAACATTTGGACAATTTGCGTGTAAAAACGTTAAAAAACTTTCGTTACGTGTCAGTCGCCGATTTTGATGAAGTTTGGCTTAAGATGTAATTTTTGGAAAAATGTTTGACACGTATTTTTTTTTTTTTTTTTTTTTATCGACAATCGTCCGTTTTATCGTTGAAGGGACAATTGAGGGTAGTTTACACCTGTCAAATATTTTTTCGAAAACTACATTTTAAGCCAAATTTCGTCGAAATCGGTGACTGACACCTCGACACGTTCCCCTGTCAGTTAAATTAGAGTGAATTGCGTAGAGCCTGGAAAAAAATAAGAGAAAAATAAAGAATTGGCTCATCGAGAGTCCGACTCGCGAAGGGAAAAGAGTTGTGGGTTAACCGGGCTTGGATAAAAAAAAAAAAAAAAAAAAAAGAAGAACACGTTGAATAGTGCCATAGCGCTTCCTTGATGTAACATATTGTACACGTGTAGAAGTTTATTTGCAAATAAAAGTAAATAAAGCAATCACTGAAAAGAGACTAGACATCGAAAGGAAGGAAGCTTCAATACGACTGACGCGCTATAATCGAAATCGCGTGCGTTTGTAAATCGAAATCTGTGTGAGCTGCGTGGCACTAACAATAAATCTAAACCGGTCAAACTGTTCAAAAATATCCATAAAGTTTCCTTTGCAATTTCAAAAATTTGTTACGTAGGCAAGTGAAAAGACAGATAAGTGGGAATTATTACAAAATAAGACGTATATATTTAAGTTTCCTTTGCCTCACTATATGAACACTATTAGTTGCACGAAGCGCATCAAGGCGGTACTCGATTTCTGGCCTTGTTCGCTGCAGCATACCACCAACGGTGGCAATGGTATCAGTGATCCTCTGCATTAAATTAACGATGTCCCATACCTTTGTTTGATACACGATATCTTTAACATAATCCCATTGGCGGGTGTCCATAAAGCCTCTTTACAATTTCAAAAAAATTTATTACAAAGGCCAACGAAAAGGCAAGCAAGTGGAAATGATTACAAAATGAGACGTGTACACGTATTCAAGTTTTCTTCTCCTTATTTAATACGTAATAATACCTCTGTATGAGCATATGCACGTATATACATGTACGTACGTAACAGCGTTCGCGTATCGTCGCAAAGCAGGCAGAAAGAGAGCAAAATGGCCGGATAAAATTCCATTTGTAATCTCCGCCCGATCGTGCGATACGCTTGTCGAGCGTGCGATTACGTTGGATTCGGGATCGTTGGCGTGTGACTCGAATCGGTAATTAACCGGTGTCTCGACGCGGCGCGCCGCGCCGGTTGAGTAATACTCGAAAAATTGACCCGCGGAAGCGACCCAACGGGCCGAGAGTCGTTTATCGTGTTTCTGACCGCGGTCATGTATCTTTCATGAAAGCCAGCAGAATTCCTTTCTGCCCGGCGAGGCTGTACGGACACGCCACAGCCCGAACGATTATTTCTCCGAGCGTCGTTCGTTTTATCGTTCTTTTTTTTTTTTTCACCTTCCTCTCGCTCCCGCTGTTTCGGTTGTATCCGAGCGCGAGGCGCTCTCGTCAGACTCTCGGCCGTTACACGGCAATCTGTTTTTCGTGGGATGGAAAAAAAGAAAGGAAAATCATCCCATCGGCGTCGCGCGGTTGCGTTTAATGCGCGTTTAAACATCCGTCAGCAGGCACGACCATTAAATCTGACCTGATTGTTAGCGAGCTGCTGGTCGCAACGCGGCTTGCAAGCGTGTGTACCGCCAACGCGATTCGTAGGAATCGTAACGTAAGAGACGAGAGAGAGAGAGAGAGAGAGAAAACGTATGGACGCATCGATGGTCGTTTTATTAGGAAAATACATCGCTCGAAAAAATTGGGAGATGTTTGAAGATGAATATGAAGCGATAAAAGAAGTATTTTGGTTTGTTTGTTTTTTTTTTTTTTTTTTTTTTTTTTTTTTTAAAAAAAAAAAAAATTTATTTTTTTTTTTTTTTT
>NW_025110642.1:76323-102599 GCF_011392965.1 Frieseomelitta varia
TTTTTGTTGAACAAGAACATCAGAACAGCAAACGACAAGTCAAGGAAAGTTGTTCTTGTTTAATAAAAAAAAAAAAAAAAATCGCTTCGTATTTATTTTTAAATATCTCCTAAATTTTTTGTGAGCAGTGCATTTGGATGGCTCGGAAGTTGATCGAATCGTGTAGTTTCGTTCAGTGTAAAACTTCAATATTAATAATATTTGAACAATTGTATTATATTATATTTATACTCAGACTCACTATTATATTCAGTTCCATTACTTAGAAAAGCATTTGCATGAATTGTTTTCAATGAGGGGTGACCAACCCCCTATTTTTAATTCGTTAATGGACACAACAACTAGAAGAAAAGGAAAGATAAATAAACCTTGATGCCGAAAAAAATTGAAATATTAGATACTGATCTAGAAGTGGCAGAATTTTTTCAAATTGACGATTGAACTGTTACAGAAAAGGAGTCCAATTGACAGCTTATTAAAGTCACTTCGTAATAATCTCCGAATCCTCCATTCAATGTGGCTCTTGATACCGAAGCAATTGGAATATTAGGTATTGATTTGAACGAGAGAACTGAGAGGCTGACATTTTTTTTAAATTGACGATTGAACTGTTATAAAAAAGGAGACACCGAGCGACAGTTTATGATATCACCTCGTAATAATCTCCGAATTATTTTCGTTCGTTCGATCCAATTTGACTTTAATCGATAACGACCAGAGAACGAGAGAAAAACGATCTCCGTTATGCAGAAGGATGCATACAGTATAACATAGATCTTGATATCGAGAAGAAATTGGAATGCTAGATATTGATTTAAACTGAGGGAACTGGGGGGGGGGGGGCTGATTTCCTTTAAATTTGACGATTGAGTTATTACAGAAAGTGAGTTCAAGGACATCTTATACAATCACTTTGCAGCAATCGAAATTATTGGGAATAATTAATAGAATAATACACGATATAATAATATAATGTAATTTAAAGTGATAGTATAATAATATAGCAACAGTATATAATATAAATTTCTTTGTAACACCTTATATTATTATAGCATACGCTATATTATAGTATATATTATTACTATAGTATATATAATATATATATAGTATTACCATAGTATATAGTATATATTAATACTATAGTATTATATTATATTATATTGTAATACTATATATTGTCACTACAGTATTATATGTATTAATTATAGTATAATATAAGGTATTTTATAACATTATAATATTTATAATAGTTATAATATTATAATATACATATATTATTACTACAGTATTATATTATATTATATTATATTATATTGTAATAATATATAGTCACTACAGTATATATTATATGTATTAATTATAGTATAATATATGGTATTTTATAACATTATATTTATATAACATTATATTTTATAACATTATATATTTAATATTTATAATAGTTATAATATTATAATATACATATATTATTACTACAGTATTATATTATATTATATTATATTATAATACTACTATTACTACAGTAATATATGTATTAATATAATATATTTTATAACACCTTATAATATTATAATATACACACACACATATATATATATATTATTACTATAGTATTATAGTATACAGTATTATAGTATTATAGTATATATTATATATACATATTAATTATATTATAATAAAAGATATTTTATAATAATATAATATAAAATAATATATATATAAAGTAATAGTATAGTAATGCATAATATTTCATAGTAAACTGCGTGCAGTGATGGCGAGGCATTGCATCTCCAATGATCCCAAAATATACACTGTTCGCTCCTAGTCGTGCGACGATTTTCTCCTCTCTCGAATGGCCCCGGCAACCTTTCGCAATCGGTGGAAACACGGCCGCCACCGTTGCCTCTCCCCGTGCCAATCTCGTGTCTTTTCATCTCGCTCTCTTCATATTCCTTTTAATCCTTTTATCGCAATCCGTTTATTTCGCCGTACATCGGAAATTCGTCTCACCCTCTCTCTCTCTCTCTCTCTCTTTCTCTCTCTCCCCTCCGGCGAGGATGGATAATTCGTACCATTTTACTCGGCATCGATCGACGCGAGGGACAAATTTTCAAGAAACGGCGAGAAATACATATATACATACATACATACATATATGTGTGTATATTCGCTGGGACTGACATACTCGGCCGATCGTGCGATCTTTCGAATCGTATTTCAAGCGTACGCGAATGAAAGAGTCGGAGAAAAACGGGGGAAAAAGGGAAGAGTGAGAGTGGAAAAGGGTGGAGGGTGGCCTCGCTCGTATGCATAGTACCGGCGAATCAGGACGTTGGTTTTATTGCCAAGAGTCGCGGAAGATAAAAGACCCCGGGAAGAATATGCGAAAAGTTTCAGCGATGTCGGATACGCTGATGCACCGACGTTACTAGCCGCCGTTACAGCGGCCGCCAAGAGCAGCTCGAACGAATCGCGTGCATCCGCGGCGATATCTCGCGAACGGCAGCCAGCTTCGCGATTTATAGTGTCAGCCTTTTTAAAATAACTCGCGACAGAGTGGGCGTTATAGACCGGTGTAAATCATTCGTTTGGTGCGCATCGGTTCTTCTTAATTCGCGCAATGCCAGAGGCTATTTCGACGCAACGGAACTACCAACGATTAAAACATAAAATGTCCTTCGAAGATGTCGAATCTTTATAATACAATGGACAATACAATTTGTGTATTTAAAGATTATTCAAATCTTTAAAAATACGCTGTTTTACGTTTAGTCAAAATTGGTCATTTTGACCAACTTTGGTCACTTACATTTAGTTAAAAATTGGTCATTTTGACCAACTTTGGTGGCTCTAGTGTTGAAAACCTCCGCGACAGCGCTGCGTGGCATTAATGGCAGAGTCGATTCGTGGAATCGGTAGATCGTTCGATTACAATTAGTTAAAAACTGGTCACTTACATTTAGTTAAAAATTGGTCATTTTGACCAACTTTGGTGGCTCTAGTGCTAAAAACCTCCGCGACAGCGCTGCGTGGCATTAATGGCAGAGTCGATTCGTGGAATCGGTAGATCGTTCAATTACAATTAGTTAAAAACTGGTCACTTACATTTAGTTAAAAATTGGTCATTTTGACCAACTTTGGTGGCTCTAGTGTTAAAAACCTCCGCGACAGCGCTGCGTGGCATTAATGGCAGAGTCGATTCGTGGAATCGGTAGATCGTTCAATTACAATTAGTTAAAAACTGGTCACTTACATTTAGTTAAAAATTGGTCATTTTGACCAACTTTGGTGGCTCTAGTGTTAAAAACCTCCGCGACAGCGCTGCGTGGCATTAATGGCAGAGTCGATTCGTGGAATCGGTAGATCGTTCAATTACAATTAGTTAAAAACTGGTCACTTACATTTAGTTAAAAATTGGTCATTTTGACCAACTTTGGTGGCTCTAGTGTTAAAAACCTCCGCGACAGCGCTGCGTGGCATTAATGGCAGAGTCGATTCGTGGAATCGGTAGATCGTTCGATTACAATCGGTGTAATTTTTGATACGTTAACGGTTGATATTTTTGGTTCGTTTCCACAGTCACGAACATTTTTCTACTGTACATTTTTCGACGTGTTATTACTATTGATTGTGAGAGATCAATGTTCCTCCATGTTCCACTAACCTCAATTTGAAACGAGGAAACACTCGATACTGAAAACATTCAAATTCCATGTTCGTTTGAAATAAACAGCCTGGCATTTTGTCATCAAATTTATATGGATCTTTTTGATCACGTATTTGAATTCATATCAAGAGGACATCGAATGAACATTGGAAAATCATTTTGAATTTAATTTAATCTTCAACTATTTTCAGTTATTGTTTTGCACTAATTCGTATTAACCATTATATTATGTATGTTGCAATTAAATTTGAAAAAATTCATTTGAGTTGTATTTTAGATACTTGCAATAATTCACAACTATCAAAATACTAAATGGTTTAAACATGCATTTTAGACGAGCTTCGTTTAAAATTGTGTTGTAGTAGAGAAACATGCTCTAGTCAACAAAATCTCTGAATTAAAAGTTTCCTCTTAACCCTGATTCTTTTAAATATTGTATCATTAAAAATAGAACGTCTGCTGGTAGCAAGCGATCTCCAATTTGAAAAACAGAGTTTCACATGAAAGACCGCTTTCACATACCGCTGAAATTTCAAACTTGACTTCACGTTCTGTTATTAATAAGTGAAAAACGTCTAGTTCCGTAGAATTTCGGATAAGTTTCTCCCTTTTTTATTTCTAGAACTTTCCCATTCAAATTCGAAACAGTATTTCGTAGGAGGAGCGTGACTCGACACTGTAAAACAGGGGTTAATTAATTCTTTAACACGGTACTCCAGCGGCTCGGTTTCTCTAAAACACGCCAACTCCGGAATCGCCACCGGTATTTTGCCTTTTCTTCGAAAAGGCGAGGAGAAACAAAATCAGATCGCGTACGCCGTGATATCCCGGCGTATCGACTGGCTGTCCGTTTAACCGTAAAATCGGCAGAGAGCTAAAATCGCGGAACGTCCATTTAAAATGCGCCGGCAGAGATTCCCCCGGAGTGACGACCGTTTCGTTTCAGTTCGAAACTGAAAATTTTCCATCGACGCCGTGAAATCTGCACGTCGATCCGTCGTAACGAAAGCGGGGAAATAGCAGAGAACATGCTCGACGAGACGCGTTTCATCGCTACTCATTCTGCACATATGGTGCTTATGTTTTTTTCACACATATATAAATATATATGTATATACTTGGCTCTGATCGGATAACAGAAACATTAATATAAATAAAAAAAATAACAATTGTATAAAAATATAATTTTAAGAGATCATTCATCGTAGATTTGATCATCAACGATATTTGTTGAACATCGCCGGAGGTATTTAAATTTGTACAGTTATCAAGAACGAAGATAAGTCCTAACTTTTACACTTGCGGCATATTCTGGCCTCAAGGCTGTCAAAATAATCATACTTTAAAACAATTGCTTTTTTTTTCTTATGAAATTACAACAATTTTTCATCGAGTGTGCGATTGCATGTATTTTCATCCACCTCTTTGTTTTTATAAACAAAGAGAGACACTAGAATCCCAAAATCTAGAAACCAGCGCCCATGAATCGAGAGAGAGAGAGAGAGAGAGGGTTGTTTTATCATGGCTTTCGAATCGTACAAGCCAGTTAGTTGCATGTGAATTTACCGCTTGGATTCTGTTGACTATCGTCCGTCGGGAGAGATGATATCTCCATTCCCAAGCGTATCCTCTTGAAAAGGAGACGGTAGGTAAAGCACTTGGCGCGGCAAGAAGGATGCCAAGCAAACTCCGCCTATCTTTCTTCTTCCTCGTTAAGTCCTGCTTTTATTTCTCTCCTCTCCTTAGACCCGGAACTCGTGGCCGCGATAGATCGTGCCGATTGCTTACGATTAACTGCCGATCTTCTCCGACGACGATACTTTTTTTCTTTTTCTTTTTTTTACCTGCTTTCTCCTTTGTTGTTCAGCGAGACGAAAATAAAGCATAGCGAATTATTATTATTATTATTAATATTATTAATCTCGCACGAAAGATTACTTCATTAGACCAAGTCGAATAAATAAATAGTTTGCACAGTATATTTTTAGATATTCGAGTATATCCGAGTGATTTTTGATTTTAAAATATATCAATAGAAGCTTATTAAGTTTTTTTTTTTATTGTATTGTTAATTTTTCCTTGTACCTTGCACTTGAATTTCTTTGATACAAATTTCATTCGAACAACTTCGTTTCGCTTAGTCAAGTAAACCAGCGTTAGATTATTTCGAGAGAACAGGTCGAGTCGGATGAGACGACGTGTGTTATTTTAATAACGTATCGTTTCTCCGATATTTTGTTCGAACGTTGGCGGAGCTTAGTACCTAGTGACTTAGTAATTGAAAGCAATATTGAAAATTGAACCTCCCCAAAATTGAGACTCGAATGTCCGTCGATGTGTGTTTGTGTGTGTGTGTGTGTGTACCGAATCGAGTCGACCATGGGGGATCGTTTCCTTTCTCGTGGCTGCGAATTCTCGCCGCAAATTAGCCTACTTATCCAACGTCGATTCGACGACGTTCCCCGATCAAGTAGAAAGATATCCCAGATATTGGGGAAACTCGAGTTCGTGAAGATAGGAAACCAAAGGAAACTGGAGCCCGCCATCGCCATTCGTCCCCCCATTCGCTCGTAAACTCTTTTCCCCTACTCGTGGAATTTGTTCAAGCCTGAGATATTTTTCAACGTTAAGAAAATTACAAGACGGTTGTAAACGGCCGGAAGAACGCAGCAGAGATTTTCATTTCACGAACCAAGGAAATCGAAATGAGGTGTTCGTCATACGCCGTATAAATAACTCACTAATAGTAAATATTCTCCCTAATGAATAAATAATATTCCCACCTGAGGGGATATTAATTTTAAATTAAATTCAAGTTCAAACATGACGACGTCTCATTCACGTTTTAAAAGTTACTTCTTTCAAATGTTGACCGTCGTATATAATAGAAAAAAAAAGAAAAAAAAAAAAAGAAAAACGAAATTACAGATCTATTTTAGTAGGAAGTGATTTAGTTTGGCTCACCCTGTATCTACGCGCACGCGAGAATAGAGAAGCCGAACAGAAAAAAAAAACTCTGATCGTCGTCGAAGTCCGAGCGTCGTGGCTCACGTCGAGCCAGTTTGCTCGCGACTCGTTCGCGAAACTCTCCTCGACCGATCGAGAAGTTTCGAGCAACCGATTCTTCGCGAGACTTCTTCTCTCGGCGCGCGTCCCTTCCCGTTTCCGCAATATCTTTGATCGCGTTCAACGTTCGATTTCCAATAGCCGGGGCTCGGCACTCGGCTCGGCACGTCGTCCCGAACTAAAACGTGATCGATCCGCGCGCGAACGCTCATGTCAAGGATGATGAATAGTCGACCCGCGGCTGACACAATCGTGTCTGTAGGAGAATCAGGTGTCAAGGCTGTGGTTTATTCGCGTTCAAGGATCCTCCGTTGCGCGGAGTCGTCTTTTCCTCAATTATCCGCTGTAAATCAACAGCGAATCTCTGCCCCGCATTTTATCCTAATTAACGGGACAAACGGTAGTTAAAGCGTAGATTGTCGTAATTTTTCCTTTTTCTCTTTTAACGATGACACACTCGCGACCGTGGAAGGAAAATCTCTGCTGCGCGCGTGCAAAGGAGCACAAGTGCCTGAGCTAATTCTTTGCGTTGTTAATTCCGGGACTTGAGTCGCCTTAATATTTAATTAAGCTTCCGCGCCGTTTAATAGATTCGAAATAAATCTCTCCTTTACTTCGGTGTCGACGTATCATTATAAGTTTTCGTAATTATGATTTTGTCATCATGTTCGTCATTATAAGTTTCGATAATAGGAGAAAGCTTCCTGCTTCCTTTTTTTTAGAATCGTAGTTCGTACGTTCGTTGCGAATGGTTCTTTTCGGTTTTCCTTTTTCCGCGATTTTCCCTGCAAATGCGGCAAATCTGTTAAAAAGATCCTTTTTTCTTGGTTTGTCGATCTTCTGCGCGCTTCCGGAATTTTGACATTTGAATTCAAATTTTTTTTACAAATTTTGTGTAAATTCTGATGCATTAGAGATGTTATATGAACTGATTCTTTTAATATATTACATTATCATACTGTATCATTCACTTTTAAAATTTTAACATTTAAATTTGGAATAGTTCTGTAAAAATTTTAATACATTGTATTATGTGAACTAATTTTTTTAATAATTTACATTATATTATATACACATATGTAATATATTTTATATATGAGTGTGTATATATATATATATTAATATTAATATATTAATGTATAATAAATATTAATATTAATATATTAATATTAATATATTAATGTATAATAAAGATATTAAATATTGTATTATATATTATATTATACGAATTGTATCATTCACTTCTAAAATTTTAACATTTAAAATTTAAATTTTAATTTTAAATTCGGAATAGTTCTGTATAAATTTTGATACATTGTAGATATTATGTGAACTAATTCTTTTAATAATTTACATTATATTATATATGTAATATATTTTATATAGTAGTATATATATTTATATATTAATATTAATATATTAATGTATAATAAATTAGAATTGATTCTCGATTTTAATAGATATTAAATATTGTATTATATATTATATTATACGAATTGTATCATTCACTTCTAAAATTTTAACATTTAAATTTGGAATAGTTCTGTATAAATTCTGTATAAATTTTACAATGTAGATATTATGTGGACTAATTCTTTTAATAATTTACATTATATTATGTATATGACTGTGTATATATATTAATATTAGTATATTAATGTATAATAAATTAGAATTGATTCTCGATTTTAATATATATATATATATATATATATATTAAATATTGTATTATATATTATACTATATGAATTCTACAATATAAGCTAATTCTTCACCTTCGACAAATTCACACAAAGGAAGCCCTACAGCAAATATCTCCGACGCACACGTCAGACGCGGATATGAAATCCCGCCCTTGAAGATAGCTGGCGCAAACGACGAATCGTCGTCGTCGTCGTCGTGGAGAGTTTCGGAGTCGCGTAAAACTCGGAGAATATGTACGCTCGGAACGTATGTGGCAGTTGTCAGCCAGAAGCGATATCGTGGATATCCAACCCCCTCCCCAACGTGTTTGAACAAATGAACCATGGCCGATCGTTGGTCGTTTCTCTTCTTTTCTCTCTCTCTCTCTCTCTCTCTCTCTCTCTCTCTCTCTCTCTCCACCTATTCTTCCATTTTTTCTTATCGATCGCGCCACGAATTTATTCGATCGTGTTTTTTCATCGAGCTTCACGGATGCAACGCAATGACGGCGAAACGCAGCCTGGAAACGTCCGATCGTGCGACATAAATTTCGAAGTTGGGGGGAGGCGCGCGTAACCGTATTAATAATAACGGGTGAAAACGTAGTTCTCGTCCGGTCCGCGTTTGAAGAGAACCGGCGACAGGGACACGTCGCGTATACATTAATCCGATGAAGCACACGATGTAATCGGCGCGATCGTTTATTGCTCGGTAATTGCGGTCAAATCGAACCGAGATCGTTCTCGACGACTTCGCTCGCGGCGGGTTCGGTATTACAATCGATTTAAGTGAAATTTTCAGTTTGACTGACTGAAACTGATTAACGTCGTTCGCGATTTGTGACGAGGTTAATTTCATCGAAGGTTGATTTGATCGACAAACGGGGAATTAGTCGTCGATCGTCGATCAAAGGAGGTTCAGCGAGAAATTGGCGATTGATTTAATACCTCGAGAGTGCTCTCGGTTCTGGGAGATTCAACGAAATATATTTGTAAATAGCTAATTGGCCTCGCTTCAAAAAAAGTGACACATTTCGTTCGAATAAATGAAGTATATATATTTATTTTAATATAATATTGTATTTATTTATTTGTATGTTATATTATATTATATTTCGCTGAATAAATTAAATGTACATATTCATTAAATATAATGTTACATGTATATTTGTCTTTATTTATATTTATTTATCTACAAATTAAGACTTTATTATTTATTATTTAAATTTAATATGTTTGCAAGCAAATGTGAAAATCGTCTCCCTGAAATGGGAAAGCAAGAATTAAACTTCTCAATCGCAATGGACGATTTAGATATTTCAATTGTTCGTCGCACCTAGCGATTAAAATAGAAATTCGTTCGTCATTCGCGATTAATAATAAAGCTGGAGTTGCAATTATTGATTGCACAAATGAAAGTTATTGAACAAATTACGATCATTGATCGTCGATTAATTATTTATCCAAAAACTCTGCCCGTCTGAAAATTTCACATCGATCGGGGCAATGGTTAACTAGAAGCAAAGCATAAACGACGTCTAAAGCATAAAATTTTCGTCAGAGCCGTTAAACTAAAAGAAACAGGAAATTATTATAATTATAATAGAATTTTTATTCGTGTATTTTACGAAGAGTCATCCTAGTCTCCGAAAATACACTGTTTTATATCGGTAAAATATCTGACAAAAATATTCAAATGGCTGTTTAATTATTATAATTATAATACAATTTTTATTCGTGTATTTTACGAAGAGTCATCCAAGTCTCCGAAAATACACTGTTTTATATCGGTGAAATATCTGACAAAAATATTCAAATGGCCGTTTAATTATTATAATTATAATACAATTTTTATTCGTGTATTTTACAAAGAGTCATCCAAGTCTCCGAAAATAAACTGTTTTATATCGGTGAAATATCTGACAAAAATATTCAAATGGCCGTTTAATTATTATAATTATAATACAATTTTTATTCGTGTATTTTACAAAGAGTCATCCAAGTCTCCGAAATACACTGTTTTATATCGGTAAAATATCTGACAAAAATATTCAAATGGCTGTTTAATTATTATAATTATAATACAATTTTTATTCGTGTATTTTACAAAGAGTCATCCAAGTCTCCGAAAATACACTGTTTTATATCGGTAGAATATAAATATCTGACAAAAAATATTCAAATGACCGTTTTCGCCAATTTGGTAGTGCTGGTGTTAATTTGTGGTAATTGGAAATCGTCTGGAAACCAATTTCCAGAAGAAACGAGACGCGCGCCATCGTCTGTACTTACCGCGCGCGTCGACGAATTCGACTCGAGCTTCCTGTCGCAGAAAGGAGAGTCTCGATTTCCCGGCCAAGGTTTTCGCGCCAGTTACACCGAAGAAATGCGACACCTTTCGACGAGAATCGTTGGAATGCGTTACACCAGCAACTCGGATCCCGGGCTCCGATAACTTGGATTCTCGCGTTACCGCTTTGTCGAGAAGCTATGCCGAATCCTTCTTATACGCGAATTGTTGTCGACGCCGCTTATTACCGAGTAACTTTCGCGTGGGATAAAACGTGGCGTGACGCGATGGAGGAAGAAAGAGATTTGGTTGCACGTTCATTTTCGTTAACTTTTGAATATTGTATCGATGAACATCGGGAATACCATGACAATGTTCAGATTCTGAATTACTCGACTGTGGAATTTTTAATTTAATTTAATTGAATTTATTCTTCAATTTGATGGTTACAGAAAATAGAATAAAATGAACGTTTTTATTGTTTGTTGCAAGAATAGTTGTAACAATAATTTTTGTATATTTGATTCTTAACGAAGCATGTTAAATATCATCACTTTCGTAACTTATTCATTTTATTTCTTGAAAAGATATATATATGTATGTATCTTTTACTAAAACATTCAAATACTTGTATTTTTATATTCTTTGCACAATTTTCGTAACATTCTTCGAAATTTATGTACTAAAAGAACCAACCCAACATTTTAATACTTTAATTCATTTATGGGACACAAACAGTGCCGTTTTAAAATAAAATGAACATCCGTTTTATCAAATCATCATTTATTACAAGAAGAAAGAGTGCTTTTCATATATTTAATTTCTAGTGCTCGAATCCTTTATTTCAATGCAAATGTTGAATTTCATTGATTAGAATTGATTCTCAAATTTTCGTATTGCTTGTATCATCACTGAAATATACAGGCTGTTCCATAGCACGTGGGAAATAGGGCAGTGGATCATTCCACGTGAAAAACGTAAGTCGAAAATGTCGAGTAAAATTTTTTCACTCGAGAGCTTCGTTTTCGAGAGAATTCCGTTGGAAAATTATGCTCAAGTATGCTTGAATTTGCATAATTCTGCACGTTTCAGAAAAGAATGATTAACAGGAAATTATTCTGCACGTGCAAAGATAGATCAAAAAGTGTAAAATAACATTTTTGTACTCAAGAGCTTCATTTTCAAGAAAATAGACTTTGAACACGTTTCTGTCGAAAAATCGAATGAAAAAATTTTACTCTACTTACCTTTCGACTCATTTTCTCATGAGCAATCATTCCCTGTTCTATCTCCAACGTGTTACAAAACAACCTGTATATATTCATATATTCATACAGATTTTGCATACTCGAAATTAACTCTTTTGCAGATCATATTCAGCAGTGCTTTGTGCACTATAAATTAACCCTTTCTCAGATCATATTCACCAGCTTGCAAGTCAAATGCATCCTTTCAAGAATCGAATTCATTATACTTCTTTCTACTGAAATTTACGACAGTTGTCGTTCCCAAGTGAAAATTTTCATTGCACGTAATTTCGTAACAACACTTGAACAAAAGATAACGTATGACATGAAATATTTCTTCAACACTAAAAGTATTTATATACACGTACATACGTAGATTCATTTGTTATACTTATATGGGTATCGCTGCATGGAGTAGCTTTATATATATCACATATTCGCAATAACAATAACAATTACGACGATCTGTAATTGAGAGTGACAATTGCAACAGAATGATCAAGGATCAGCCAAAGAGTTTGATTTATGAAAAAAGAAAAAAACTTCCTCGATGGCGCTCGTCGCTGAAAAATATAGTGACCAACGGAATCGCGCGCATCCAGAGTTTTGCGAAGGATTACATTTTGATCGTCAGCTCGCGCGATTGTACAAATATAGTACGAAACAAAGTCGCTGCTTTGCCTTCATCTCGCGCGAGGATAAATTTAATTTCGCAAGAGGGCGAATTTGACCCGCGAAAGGGTTGATTTACTTTACCGGTGGAGCGCGAGAGAGAGGTGAATTACGATCTCGAAGAGAGTCGAACTCGGAGTGAAAAACCTGTGTACTTATCAGCAGTTAACCAAACAGATATTGCTTTCGAGGGAATCTCGACTCGATGGTTGTTCGATGGTTCGATGGCGGGAGAGTGTCGTTGAAGGAGATTCTCGCGAACGCTAATCGCTTGATTCGGGACCAGGTCTTTATCGAGATCAATTACGAATTTGGCCGTAACACGAACGTTAAACGTGGCGCAATCGTTAAGTCGGTGGCCCGTCTTTCAGAGCCGGCGATGCTTGCTTGCGAGTCACGAGAAATAATTGCGTGGCAACGGCACCGGACGGCTTGCCGAACACCGACGAAACTGTATCGGCCAATACGATTTATCGGACGTGAACGAGATAAGGCTCGAGAGAGAAGTCTGCATTGTCCGAGGCGAGGCGTCACGTTATTGATTTTCGGTCGATTCAACGGGACGGATTATCGCCTGGCCTGGATAGGAGTACACGCGAGTACACGCGCGATACCGGGCCCGACTCGCGCCCGATTTTTTGCCTTTATCGTTCACCCTTTTGTAAAACGGCGAGGCGCGTACACCGCCGCCCGAATGTTTCGGGTCATCTCATCTCCCTTTTGATGGAATGCGACGTGAATTTTTGAATCGTCGCCTCCATATATTTTTTAAATATATTTTGACATAATGTGACATGTTGTACGGTATATGTGCAATGTGTTGGTGTTATTGTCTATTGTATATATGTAGATGTTATATGTGATAACATATATATATATATAATACATGATAGTATTATATTATTGTGTGTAATAACGTGAATATTTGAATTGTACACGACATTTCCATATATTTCCATATATTTTTTTATGTATTTTGACGTAATGTAATATGTTACCTTATACATGTAACGTACATATATATTCGTATTCGTATTGTCTATTGTTATATGTAATATATATTAATATATATATATTATAATAATATGTAATATATATATTATACATGATAATATTTGATTGCATATGATAATGTAATATCTACGTATACTTGATGGACTTGAAAATCATCCCAATCACTTTGACATTGGAGAAAATCACACTCGCAACGTTGAGAATGACATATCCACATTGTCACATCTCAAAAATTTTCTATACTTGTTGCTTTACAATGATTGGTCATCAATTACTGGCGCTTCGAACTTAAATTAAAGAAAAATTAACAAACCGCAATCAATCAATAATATTTGCCTCCTTTAAGCAAACGAAACTCTAGATTCTAGACTGTAATATATATATATATATATAGTTTCAACTATGAGAAAAGAGAATTTCCTGTTCCCTTTTTTTTTTTTTTTTAATATCACTCGGTAAAGAAGAAACAATCGCGGTTTATTCACTTTCAACCTACCAATTACAACTGTAGCTAATTTCAAACGATCATGTAGGTGATTAATTCGCCGGTACAATTCGATGCATTAATACTTTAAACATTCGTAAATGTTTGAAGGGCAGCGACGAGGGTGGAGACGAGGGTGGGTAATTGTGTATCGCGTTTCAATTATATCGGGCGTAAAATATCCTCGATTATTTTGCTTTACGTATTAAACGATTTTGCTTTTCCCCCCACCAAGTAACGGGAGAGGCAGCCACCGCGTGTGCACGCTCTCTGTATAAATTTAATCCCGCTGGAAAATTCGGGATATATCCGAAGAGGCCGTCGCCCGGTTGTTGGTAGAAACGCGAACGATCGGCTCTCTCTCGTCGAGATCGGCGATAGGTCACGCGCGTTTCGCGTTCGAAATTGACGCTTGACCGTCGCGCGTCTGTCATTGGTTGTTGGCCATCGTCGATTCGAGTCCGAGAGGCTCGCATATCCCGATTTTATCCCTGTCGAGCAGCAATTCACAGTCACAACGGGTCAGCCCGTTAGCAAGATGAGTGGAAGTCCCTGGATTTCCTATTCGAAGAAAGCAGATTTCCTGTTCTCAGTTCTGCAACTGGTCTGACGAAACACACGCGTGACGCCATATTGAGGACTGAAGTGCCCTTAGTGCACGCGTTTCAATGTCACACTATAATATTTAATATGGTATTTGACACTGGAACTATCGAAATGACCGAAATCACCAATTTATGACTTTCTCTCTTTTTAGAGTAGTCTTCTAGTTTAATTTTTGTAGATTCACAACGTTGCGTTTTTTTAGAGAGTTGAATGATTTTTGTAAAGTACACGTTTCTGTCCTTTATTGCGTTAAACATTTTTTTCCTATTTCATTTTGCAATCTAATTTCTCCGATGCAACTTGTATGCTTTAGTCGTCCGTTTATATTAACAAAAATATTAAAATTAAAAAGATTTTCAATTTTATTACTTTATTTGTAAAATAATAAGGTATATTTCTACCATATTTCACAATGTATATATTTTTTAATTTGTTAAAATTAATTCTTATTATAATTTATTATTTATTAAATAGATATGATATTTTTTATATTATCACATGGTCTTTTAATTTGTGTGAGTCTCTGAATTCAACTAATAATTATAATGAATTATTCATTTGATAAAAGTACTACTGAGAACATATGAATATGTAATACGTTCAAGTTTTGCACGATATTATAAATGAATGATTTTTTAGTATGCGTCGAAGCATATTTTTCCGTTTCCCTCTACAGGAAACATGTTTATTATGTATATTAATAAATAGCTTATAACCTTCTCCTCGTTTAGGTTACTAAAATTCTAGCTACAGAGGATTAATTATACAGCTGTTTATTGCAATTGAAGATCGCTATAAATTACTCAGTGTTTTGATAACGAAGTACAACTGTGGACATGTGAACGTGTAACATTCAAGATGCAAGACGTTGCGGATCAATAATTTTTCAGTATTCTCGTTTTTTTCTTCTACAGTCACATGCGTTTTTTCATTGCACGAGCGATTAATCGATCGATTCTTTTTCCACCTATAAATGAAATTCTAATCATAAAGAATTAATTAAAAATTGAAAATCTGACAACGAATATAACCGTAACAAATTATTCAATTCGTGTTTTTGCAGTGGTGCATTAATGAAGCACGTGTAACATTCAAGTTGCAAGATGTTGCGAATGATTTTTAGTATCCATTAGAGATTTTTAAACATTCCTCTCCACGGGGACTGCAATTTATTGACGTTCTTTCCCACCCATAAGTAAATGAAATTCTAGTTACGAAGAATTAACCGCGATTGAGGCTAATCGCCGTTATAAATTATTCATTCCGCGTTTTCATAACAGCACAGCCGTGATAAAATATGACAAACTAGACTGCGGATTTTTATGCAATTTATGAGAAATTCAAGGTTAGACCTTACTTACGTAATAATTAACGAGGAGTAGTCAATTTTCCATCTTCTAAATTCTCCTCGCAAACGTGTTTTACGAATTTGCATGGGTAATCCGGTGGAAAAAGTGTCGTCGACAACAGGTGACGTTCAAGTTGCGCGACCCGCGATTCTTATTACGCGCCAGAGATTTTCCAGCTCGGCGAGCTCTCTGTTTTCGTGTTTTTCCTTCTGCGAAAATAGACGCGCGCGTCTGACGTCAGTTTCAACATTCGAAAAATCACACCGTGAGAAACAATGCTACGTCCGCTGTACATCGATACTCTCTTTTACGTACCGACTTGACTTTCATGAACCAGAAATAGTCCCCCGGTTGCGCGAACTTTTTTCGTGCTCCAACTTCGTACTCGCCGAGTTTCTTGTCTACTACGTGCCGCGAACTCAAAACCGCCTCTCGTCTCTCGTCTCTCGTCTCTCGTCTCTTCCCACCCATGGTTTTCCATCTTCTTTCAACGGGGGTTGCTCGTCACGCTCCGGTTTGCAGAGCCGACGACACCGTTCGGATCTTCCGCCAAATTCCACGCAGTCGAAACTTTACCCAATACACCGTAGACTAGACGATGACGCGACTCCGACACGGCTCTTTGAATTTTCCATGCGATTACTGGATGCGATTTCGCCGGCCGATACCGCTTGGCATTTCGAATCGTGTACTACGCGCGTAAAAATGCTGTAACTTGATAAAAAGAAAAAAAAAGAAAAGGTAGAAAGAGTCGTATAAAAATTCACTTGGCCTTCGTTTTGTAGTATGAAGCCTCCCACGTTATTTTTTTTTTCTTTGAGATGTTTTTACAACGTGTAACGAGTGGAAAAGCAGAGACGTTTACAAAAATAAATTTGAATAACTCTGAAAACGTTGGAAAGTTTTTTTTTTTTTTTAGGTCAAAGTCTTCTCTTTCCTTCGAAATTCAGGGTTTCTTTAATCTTTGTCGTTTGATATTCAATGAGGTATTGGAAAAAGAGATTTGATGTAAAATCTCGATCTTCAAGGTTATGGTAGATCTAACTATGAAGAAGAAAATTTCTCACCGATTCTGGAAGCGAATTGTTATAATTTTCGATAATATAATCCGATGATATAACGTAAAACATAAATCAAACGAAAGAAACTTTATAAGAGATAAGCTAATACTTGTAAAACTGAAGAAATGATACGATTCAATCACCGATTCCTGTACAACTACGATATGACAATAGACGAAACAAGCTTGTATCTTTCGTGGAACCCGGCACGATTTTATTTTAAAATATTATTTATATAATACATATATATAAAATTTCAAATTATTCTATAAATTTGCAAATGTTATACAGTTTAAATTATACAATTTATTTTTATCAACATATCGTATAAATTTGCAAATATATTATATAGTTTAAATTCAACATAATTTATTTTTGCTAACGCAACACAATTATTATTAATAAAAATTCATAAATAAAATATTAATATGACATTTTGTCGTTGTAATTCATTGAATAATTTTTCGTCGAGCGTGCGAATACTTTTGCCTCTGTATATATGTACGTACATGCTTGGCGAATTCCTATTCCGCGTTTGCTATCGCGTCGAAATTCGCAGGTAGATGATCGGCGAAATAATTACTGACCGGTTCGGTATTTTCCAAAAACGGCTGCTCGCAATTCCATCGCGGACGATTCTCCTAATGCCGGATCCACACTGGCCAGAATAGTTTGCGAACAGTCGGCTTGGTGCTTGTGGGCATGATGTTACAAAGTGAGTTACATCACGCGTACATGCATGTGTGTTACAAACTGGACAAAACGAAGAGAAACAACATCCACATCCACCACGCTGGAGCAGCTCGCTAGCAATTTCAGGCTTATCCGTTTGGTGTTTGCAAATATGCTTCGAGCTCGCGAGCTCTTCGTTCTTCGAAGAACACTGTTTCGCTGTTGGAAGCGAGCTAACTGTAACCTGATCATAGTTCGCCAACGTTCGCCAGTTTGTTCGCCAACGGCGAACGCGTGGACGCGGCGTAACCAACCGGAGCGGAGTGAAAACTGGCCTCGTTTTTCGTTCCGGCATCCGGAACGCGTTAATCAATGGGAAATGGCGGCCGCGTTAAAACTCGAATTCGATTCTCCGCGAATCGCGACGAAGGTGAAACTTTCGCTTTTCGTTCCGAGAGTTAAGACGCGGAGTACGGAGCCTCTTTCGCGGAAATCCTCTCTCGGGTGGAGTAATGGCAACAGGCAGAAACCTCGCGAAAATTTCGATCGTCGCCTTTCAAACCGAAGAGTTCCGCAGAAGCGTTGGTACCGTGCACGCCACACTTGTCTTTTCTAATTGACCTCGTTTCGCTCGCTCGTTGGCTCGACAGCCTCGTGCTTCTTCGCAGATGTTTGCACGTTTTACGTCGTGCGTTACGTTACGTTACGTTACGTTACGTTGTGTTATCTAATTGCGAGGAAGATGATCTGTCCTTCGATCCGATTCGAGAGCCGTAGATCTGCTCGTCGAGTGTGTGTACAGTGGATCAAAGAAGCATCGGCGCATCTGGTTTTTCCTTTTTTTGCCTGATCTTTATCAAAACGATAAAATGGTGTATTATAAAATATCTAAAATATATGAAATGATATATGTATAATGTATAAAACATACAAAATGATATATGACAACGATACATGTAAAATGATAAAGTATAAAGTGATATATTACAAAATTTGTTTCCATAAATAGTTTGCTACGTAAATGGTGTATTATAAAATATCTAAAATATATGAAATGATATATGTATAATGTAAAACATACAAAATGATATATGACAACGATAAAATGATAAAGTATAAAGTGATATATTACAAAATTTGTTTCCATAAATAGTTTGCTACGTAAATGGTGTATTATAAAATATCTAAAATATCTAAAATGATATATGTATAATGTATAAAACATACAAAATGATATATGACAACGATATATGTAAAATGATAAAGTATAAAGTGATATATTACAAAATTTGTTTCCATAAATAGTTTGCTACGTAAATGGTGTATTATAAAATATCTAAAATATCTAAAATGATATATGTATAATATATAAAACATACAAAATGATATATGACAACGATATATATCAAATGATAAAGTATAAAGTGATATATTACAAAATTTGTTTCCATAAATAGTTTGCTACGTAAATGATGTATTATAAAATATCTAAAATATCTAAAATGATATATGTATAATGTATAAAACATACAAAATGATATACGACAACGATATATATCAAATGATAAAGTATAAAGTGATATATTACAAAATTTGTTTCCATAAATAGTTTGCTACGTAAATGGTGTATTATAAAATATCTAAAATATCTAAAACGATATATGTATAATGTATAAAACATACAAAATGATATATGACAACGATATATATCAAATGATAAAGTGATATATTACAAAATTTGTTTCCATAAATAGTTTGCTACATAGAAAAATGGTGGGCGCAATAACAATTTTCAATAGTGATTTGTACAAGGGGTATAGAAATTCCGGAGTCAAAAAACTATTGACAAATCTATGATTAGTCCGGTGTTTAATGTACACATTTAATGGTGGAATGTTATTAGTAGATTGTGGATTTTAGTGTATTTGTAGAAAATTTGGAAGCGGGAAAACAAACATAAAAAAAAAGGCAGAAGAAATAATTTTCTATATTAAGGGAAGAAGAATATTGAATTTCTTTATGTTCGTAAAAATTTAAAAATGCATGAAAACCTGCAAACCTAATTGTTAGAAAAGCTATAGGACAGGACTCCTTCTGCAAGCGCTGGAATGTTAGTTAACATTGGAAAAGACTGCTTGTCCGCAAACCATTAGAAACATTTTACATTCTGTTCAAACATGTCTAACAACTCTAACAATAAGGTGAAAACCTCGCATAAATGACTCTTGTCACTTCAATTTTAATAATCTACGAGGGATTTTTGTATTTGAACAGAGATTAGATTCTGATAATTTATAAGGAGGCCGTTATGATACGTTTGAAGGGAATGTTTTTAATGTAAAATATTAATTTAATATATAATTCAATGTAAAATATTTTCGATGTTTTAAAGGCACGTACTCTTTTCTGATATTGGCGCAATGTCATTCGATAACATTCCAACATTTATAAAAGGAATACTCTGTAATTTAATGTAATAACATTACATGTATTGTATATGTATTAACATTCGTTTCTCTGTAACGTAATGATATTCGATCAAATACTAGAATTACGAGTGTGTCAATATTTTCTTGATTCTCAAATTTTTATATTATTTATTTTATTTTATTTTTATACTATTTATTTTATTTTAGTTTATTTTTATTTTATTATTGTTATTGTCCTAACCATTATTGAAAATTCTCAACGTGCAGGTTACTTTTGTACGTAACAAACTATTTATGGAAATCGGCCTTGTTAAGGCATCACGTGCTTTCACACGAAGATATCGCCAAAAAACTTTGGCCCAATACCTTCTTTTCCGACTGCCACTGTATACCAGAAAAAAACGCGAGAATGAGTGCCACGAACTTCGTCAAAGAAAATTAATACGGCGTGGTAACAGAGTACTTCTAGATTTTGTATATTTCGAATGCAAAATACTTTAGGGGTGGGGAAAGGAGGTGATGTGTATTTTGATGCACGATGCGTGGAATAAAAAAAAAAAAAAAAAGAAAAAAAAGAAAGAAAGAAAGAAAAAAAATTGGGAAATACTGGTACACTGTGAAAAGGCGAGAGTACATGATGCTACGGGCTAACGGGTAACGACGATAACGTTTCGCGTGTTGGCAAAAGCGGAGAGCAACGCGGAATTCTCGGCGGTTTCTCAAGCGTTTCGTTTTACGAGAGGATTTTTGGCAACTCGCCTGCCTTTGCGGTTCATTCTTGCCTCGTCACTTCTCGTATTTACCTCCGTTTCGCGAAGGACGAACTCCGGTTCTTCTTTTATACCGGATGCTCCGCAAACCGTGGACAATCGGCTAGTCTGAAGGACGATTCTGCGCGCGAGAAAGAAAAACAAAAAAAAAAAAAAAAAAAAACAAAACGAGTCGCGAAAGAAGGAGAAAAAATTCAACGTTCCAGCAAAAATGCAAATTTCGTTTAAACTTGAATTTAAACTTGATTCAAATTGTTCCATTTTTAAGGTGCTGTAAACATTTTTCCATTTTATTCCCTGCTACGGTCTCTGGTCTCCGCAGATCGACAATGTTAGAAAATTAAATTAAATATATATACGTATAGTGGCGGGGAGAGAATCGATTAACTTTTGCTTATAGCTGAGCTTTAATAATGTCTTTTAATTTTAAAATAAATTGTAGAGTATTTTATAGTGAAATAGGAAGTAGTATATTTATAATATATATTATTACATTGTAAATATTGGATAAATTACTATTACATAATAATATATTATAAATAATATTATAATATAATAACATATTATAAATAACATTATAAATAATATTAATAATAATAATATTATAGTATATACAAAATACACAATAGTATATTATAAATAATATATATATTAATAATAATATTATTTATATTTATTAATATAATAAATATAAATAATAAATAATATATATAACGAGGACATATAATAAATTACTATTATATAATAGTATATTATTATATTTATTCATTTAATATACATATTTATAAATATAAACCTTGGCCATTCAAAATATTAATTAAAAACGGAGCTGAAAGGAAACGAAATGGAAAGGAGATCCAAACTCGTCGAATGAACAAATTTTATTCTTTCCTTTCAACTTCTTTTCGCATGTTGGGGAATCGCCAATTCGATTGTCCACTGTAACTTTGCAAGACACGTTTGTACGTAACAGAAAGACAAAGAGCGAGATCGCGGGGGATAAAGGCGGGGATCTTCTTGTTCGCGTTTAAAAGAACCCGCGAGACGTTTAACGAGACGGGGATTCCTCCCAGTGTTCGTCTCGCGCTGGTTCGTTTTTCCGGTGTTTGCCGCGCGACGAACCGTCGACAGACGTACATATACAAGCACGAGGGGGGCAGGAGAGACGCGTCGCCGTCGCGGAAATGGGCATGTCAAAAAGAGGAAATTAAACACCGAAGACGGATAAACAGCGGGGCAAAGATTAATGCTCGGTACGTGGCACGCGGCACCCGATCCAATAGCGCGCCCCCTCTTGTCTTCCTCTCCAGCGTGCACGCGTCACCAGTCGTAACAACAAATGAATCGAGACAACAGAGCAGCAGACAGCACCTTTTTACCCGGATAATTTTTCTTTTAGCCAGGTGTCTCGCGGGCTTTTCTTATGCGTGTAAAAAGTGTGCAAAGGACGTATGCAAATGTGCGCGAAAAACACGCGTGTACATGCAGTATACGAGGAATATGAATTTACTGTCCCGACTCATGTTTGGCTGCTGTTTTTAATTAACAGTCTGTTTACAACGAGCGTGGCACGCGGTTAGCATTACAATAGATCACGAGTAATTTTTCGTTTAGCGTTTGCAACGTTCGATTGTTCTCTGGTCGTATAACAACGTTCGAGGAAGGACGTTCCACGTCGCGGGTGCATACTTCGTATTTATTTCGATACGCTCTTGCGGCACGCTCGTCTGTTCCACAGTTTCACGCGATTTTACGTATTTCTCGGGTAAATCAGGATTTTGTTTTTAATATACAAGTGTCTTTACAACACATGTATAACTCTGGCTAGATTTCGAGAATCACACTTCTCGAACCAGCTGGCACAGATGTTGACTGCTACATAAACAGTTCGCTATTGCTGCATAAATATTTCAAAATATTATAATAAATTGTAATAATATTATATTATATTATAATAATCTTAAAATACAAAATATATAATGATAATATATATCAAATATTAATATTAATATCATTTTAATACCGATATCAAATACCAATATTAAATTAAATGTCGATACATTAATAACATATCAAACATTAAAATAATTAAATAATATAATTAGTAATAATATACCAAATACTAAAATAATTAAAATAAGCTTTCGTTGTATCGAACTCCTCTCACCGATTGCGAATGAAATCAGCACCACCCGAATTTCGAGGCGTTTCGAGTTTCCGGAGAGATTAAAAATTCGTTTCGAGTCTGTTTTTACGTTTTAATGCGCGAATAAAAGTGAACGAATTTCTCCCGCGGCTCGCGCTCGAACGATCGACGAACGATCGGCTCGATCGAAGAAGGCTCGAGATCGCGAGAGCGGGCGATAGGACAGCGAGGAACGTCGCGTATGTATGTATAAGGTTGCGGTGCGTTTCGTGGAGAGCGGAGGTCGTGGTTAGCGGTTTTCGTTTGGCCGGCAACCGGTTTGCTCGCAGCGTGGCCTGACGTCATTCGATCTGCATGCGATTTTAAGGCTGGCGAAGGACGAGAGAAGGCAGGTGAAAACAGCGGCCTGCTCCGAAAAGAGGAACGTAAACACGCGAATTTTCTTTTAATATCGATGACGCGATCGGTCTCGAAAGAAATCGGGCTCAGCTCGATCACACGTTCGCCGTCGTTTACGAGTTGAATTACTCCGTGGAACAATCGAAAAAGTATTTAAGCGAGACATTAGTATTAATAAACGAAAGCGTGTCTTTCTAGTGAATTTCTGTTCTGTCTTAATACTTTTATATTAGACTGCATGATACCTTGATTATTTAATAATCCTATTCTGATATTTTAATATTGAAATGATATTTGTATTTACATTATTATTAATGAATTAATATTTTTAATAGTTATAATTATATTTGAAATGTCATAATAATATATTAAAATATTAATAGAGATAGTGACCATCGTGTGTCCGAGACATACTGATTTTGGAAAGGTTGTCGACGACGTTCTTCCATTTAGAGTGACTTCCATAAATATTCGGACACTCCGCCGACCTGCACAACGAAGCGAAATATTCGCTGAGTCGAGAAAATCATACATCGCGGGATAATTCGCCAACCAGCGATTAAGAAATCTCACATTTATTAATATACGGAAGGCACTTAGAAGTCAATTAGCATAAATCGACTAGATTATTCAAAACTATTTCTATCATGCAAATACGTTTCTGTTGTTGAAACTCATACAGCCTAAGTACTATCGGATAATTTCATTATCCTTTCTAATAATTTATATAGCAATGCTGTTTTAGTAATATTTTTGGCAGTATTAACAACATTCCAATAATAACAACATTCTAATAATTTATATAGCAATGCTGTTTTAGTAATATTTTTGGCAGTTTTAACAACATTCTAATAATTATGTTAGAGTGACTGTACATTATTTTATTATTATAAATGACGAAGAAGGGTATTTTCACGGCACGGATTGTTCTTAATCAAAAGTGACTTACACTGATTGAATTATGAGCTCTCTATATATAATATTATGTACTCTGTGTCTCGTATATTCTGATACTCTGTTACAATTAGTCAGTATTGACAGAGAATAGTAAATATTTTAATTAATTAATTAACGATAATGACTGAAGGAATTTAAATTAATTAATAATCAATTTGATAAATTACAGTATGTGTGAACATGTGCAATTTAAGTCATGCAATCTCGATGCAAACGAGTTAAGTGCATCGGAGTGTAAAAGAAACTCGTGTAATAATAAACTTGGGCGCATAATTGAACCTTGAAACATTCATTTACAAAACGCGTCGTTCATCTCTTTCTAAAATGTTTTAGAACGTTTTAAAATTAATGATTCTTTCCTAGACGTTTACATTTAGCCAATTGTAAGTCCAAACTCGATGTGGAAACATTTTATTCCTTTCTTCTTTGACTTATTTTTATACATGGACTCACGATTTCGAGAACATTTTATGTAGTTGTAATCACTATTACTCTCTATGAAAACACATATAATATTCAGGATCCAGATTAAAATCACCATTTTAAGATCTACGAAACCACTTTTTTTTAAATGTTCGGAGAACAGGAGCACGACTCAAGTAAATATCTCGAATGTTTCCTGCCGCGATTCCAACTTCTTTCTGAAACCTGTACGACACAATGGGGCGAAAATTTGATCTTTCCTTCTCTATATTGAAAAATTCCAGTTGTTCCAAAAATTTTTACGAAAAGAACCGAAACTTATTCAGTTCGTTGTTTAAATCGAGGATATTAATCCCAACATGTGAAGACGATTCTTCAAACGGACGATTAAAAGATTGAACATTTTCATTACACACGACAATTACATCGAAAGTTGCTTCCGTTATCGATAATCGTTATCGATGAATTATCGAGGGATTCTATTTCGGTCGTTTGTAACAGTTTCATCGACGAGGGAAATTCATCTCGGTTGCTCGTAATGACGCGGAATGTAAAGCGTTGTTTTGCATTCGATCGAAGGAATCCCCTGCAACCGCGTTCGAAGCGTTTCAAAAACCGTAAAGTTACCTTTCGACGCAGATCTCGCGAAAATTAACGAAGAAAAAGAATCGAGATAAACTATCGAGCAAAAAGAAATTTCCTTGCGCCAAGAACGATAACAACAACGAACGAATTGTTCAGGCTATTGTTATCCAAAAAGTAATTGTTACTCGATTATTTCTTTTTTAGTCTTGTTATAATAGTCACCTGAAAAATTTCTCTCATGCACAAATCAATCAATGAAAAAGAAAATGAATAATAATGATAATGGATAGATAGATAGATAGATCTTTATTGTTTCCCTATTGGATTACAAAGGAGTTCCGCTCCTTCTCATTCTCCATACATACTGCTTCTACACACATTCTACTTAAACATAATTGCTGATATTAAATAATGGATATAGTACTAATCTTCCAGTACTAAATCTTTCAACTTACTTCTGGTAATAATCTAACTATGGAAATACTAGCTATTTCCTAATAACTAGCTACTACTAATAACTAAGCTACTTAAACATAATTGCTGATATTAAATAATGGATATAATACTAATCTTCCAGTACTAAATCTTTCAGCTTACTTCTGGCAATAATCTAACTATAGAAATACTAGCTACTTCCTAATAATTAGCTACTACTAATAGCTAAGCTACTTAAACATAATTGCTGATATTAAATAATGGAAATACTAGCTATTTCCTAATAACTAGCTACTACTAATAACTAAGCTACTTAAACATA
>NW_025110642.1:102734-122119 GCF_011392965.1 Frieseomelitta varia
TAATGGATATAATACTAATCTTCCAGTACTAAATAATCTAACTATGGAAATACTAGCTATTTCCTAATAACTACTAGCTACCACTAATAACGAAGCTACTTATCACATAATTATTTTGCTCATTATAAAATAGAATGGAATAAACTAAACAAAAACAAAACTAAAGAAAAGAACCATATAAAACAACGTATGATACATTAAAATGAAAATGCTCTCAAATATAAATATAGTTCGTTATCTTTCCAACACCCCATCTCTGGTTCCACTCTTTGCCCCAATATTATAATGATAATATTGGTTTGAGAGTCTCTCGCTACCGAGTGACGCAGCGGCTGCGTGCAACATCTCCTCCGCGGGAACGGTGAATTAAGGTCAACTATACCGAATCGAAAATCGTCGCCGAATATGTAAATGCCAAAGTGCCTCGTTAATTCAAGAGACCGATTATCCTTAATTGCCAGCGCGGTGCCGATATCGGGGGAGAGGGAGAGATAGATTTTCCTTGAAAAACTGCAGCCCTTTCGAAATCCAGCAGGAAGAAGACGACGTTGCACGCTGGCGCGCATCTATATCGGTGAATTCGTATATGAAAAATGTAAAACAGGCTCGTTGCTCGAGGCAACCTTCGATACTGACGGGTCCAGTGCCGATAATACGGCCGATACTTGCCGTATTGAAATAAGGTAATTGGATGATCGTGAAGATCGTTGGCCGTGTTCGAGTTACACAAGATTGTGCTTAACTCTCATTTTGCCAGTTTAATTTGATTTCCTGGTATTAAACCGAAAGATCGATAGAATGAGAAGACCGGCGAAGAATTCGCAGGATTATATTTTATTAATGTACTCGTTGAACTGATTTACTTGGGATCTACTTGTAGATCTGAATCTCATAATTATGGGAGACTCTTATTCGAGCGACTTTATTCCGTGTTATTGCGTATTTATTAACGATCGATCGGAGAAAAAATACTTTAATTAGATTTATTAGAATTAAATATCGTTATATTGCAATTATGTTATTATGTGATTGTAATATTTTCAAGAAGATGTCTTTGCTTTGTCATTCGTTGCACAGTGTAGAAACATCTACTATGTGAACAACTGTAGTACTATTAGTACTATTATACTTATAGTACTATTAGTACAATAAGAATAAAAGAATAAAATTTTTAACATTAGAATAAAATAAATCATGCTTCAAAAGCTTAGGCTGTACGACTTTCTTTTCCTAAAATTGCAACATTTTCTCTGTTTAGTGTTCGAATATTAATGGAGAGTCACTGGTATTCTACTTCTAGATCAAAATCTTCTGGAATAAGATGGTTTTCTTCTGGTTGGGAGATTTTGATCTGGAAGTAGAATGCCAGAAGATTGTATTTATCAGCGTGTACACAGGAAGAAAAAAATATATAATATTTTATGTGACATGTTTTACGTAACATATTTTATAATTGTAATATTTTCAAGACGATGTCTTTACTTTGTCGTCCGTTGCATAGTGTTTGAACGAAATGAACGACATTGAAAAGTACGCTCCAAAAGTAGAGGCTTGGTGCTTGAAAACGAGCTGGAGATTACAACATTTTCAATATTAGCGAGAATCAAGCTAGCGTTATATTCATCATCACTTTCGTCATCGGGGCCGTGAATCACCTCTCCCCCCGAATTCTATCAGCTTCCTCCGCGAAAGACGAAGCCATTCACGCGAAGCAAATGAATTGATTTTATTTATACCGAGGGGGAACGTCTCGTTTCACCGGAACGTCCAGATGCCGGGGGAGGAAAGAAAGAAAATTTAATCCGCTTACATTCCCGTGTTTGTCGACCGCAGGTAGAAACAGATGTCCTCGCAACGCGGTCGACGACCGACCAAACTCCCGATCCATTTATCCATATTTTTTTGTCGCTCGAACGAGTGATTCGCGTCGAAAGATAGCGGAACCAGTGGATTTCGAGAGTAATCTTTCACGGATACACCTCGTCCGAAGCGAATGGCTACAGCGATCGCGTATTCTGACGACTAGCTGGCATTTCCTCTGACGTGTATGCGCACGAAATAGATACACATCGATTGTTATTAGTTCTCGGATGATCTTTTATTGATGAAACGCTTTCCTCTTCGATCGCACGAAGCGATTCCAAATTTCAGATGAATTTATCGAGACGATAAATTCGACGAAATACATTCAAACATTTATTTATTAAAGTTGGTATTATTGAATACCTTAAATTTGACGAAATGTTTAATAAATTTTATGAAATTTATTATTTACATGTATGAGTATGAATTTAAAATTTGTTAAAACGCAACGATGACGATTCAGTTTTATCGAAAAAAATAAAGTACAGTTGTTGTGCAAAACTTCCGCAACACCATAGTTCTAACAGCCTCTGCATAAATTTGATACGGGTTTCTTACGGGCGAACCACCAAAACTTTGGTTAACAAAAATGAAAGATTAGAATTCTTTTCTCTCAAAGGAATTACCAAGAGCGCAATTGCTCCAGTTACGACAGGCGCCAAGTTGAACTAGTTCAACCGTTCGACCGTGTACTTTCTTAACTGCGAATCTCCTTTCCTTTTTCTGTTGCCTTCGTCCTCGTCAACAAAGAAAAAAAAGTAATTCTGTTACAGCCAATTGCCTGACGTCGAACGCCCAACGATCGGTCCGTCGCGATATTTTCCTATCCAGAAATAATCGTCTATTTATTATTAAAGAGAAAAAAAAAAAAAAAAGTACTCGCGGTGCGAGTTTGCCCGCGTTACACTTTCCAATCAACCGATCGTTGTACGTTGTTTGACGGTCAAACAGAAATTCAACGACGCCAAACATCCCCGGCGGGGTGGGGGAAAAAAAAAAAAAAAAAAATTGGAAGCGGATGGTAGAGGAAGCGAGCGGCAGCGTGAACAGGGAATTCCAGAAATTCCAACGTTCTGGCGAGGCCATCGTCGACGCCCGAAATGAATTTTCTAATTAAGATTCAGTCGCGTTGCTCGGGTGGTTCGCTCTCGACCTCTTTATGAGATAATACTGACCCGAATGTCTGCCTCCCCCTTGGCCGAGGTGAATTACGCCCGAAACGTAGCGTCGCTTCATCGGCCACTGGGGCGGAGGAGGCATCCAGTCACGCGAGACCGAACGTTCCGGACGAGAGAAAAATAGTCCATCTTTACATGATCGAGGCAGCTCGTTCTCCAGTTTGGCTAACGAGCGGAAACGGACGATGCGCCCCAACGCTGCGAAAGAACGTGTTGCACGCGCGTCCCCCGTAAGATCGATCGGCGCGAGGATGGACTCGAGTTGTGAAACGGGGTGTGCAAAGAGCGTGTTTGGAAAATTTGATTGCCTGTGGAGTAATCGATAGGGTAGTATGGGCGACGCCAAGATCAATAGAAACACGTAAATTCGAGTGAAAAAATGAAATTACGTTACCAGAAACGAAGATTCTCTCGAAGAAATATCTCATCAATTTTATCTCATCAAAGTTTTTTAAAAATGATGTTTAAAGTGTTCAGACGTCGTGTATCCTGTGCTTTTTTAATTCTCGAATTGTCGCATTACTTGTATTGTTACTGTTAGGAACAATAAGAATACAGTGTATCAATAACAATATTAATTTAATAGTTAATATAATATTCCTGTCATTGGAAATCGCAACCACACATTACTTTCATAAATACGTAGTGAACTCTATGGAAATAGATTTTTGCCAATGTATCATTCATTTTCATTGAAGATATCGCGAAGGAATTAGCTGTGTCGATATTTTCTTGACCCACTGTGTATTCGTCGTTTCGAGGGTTTAAAGCACGAGGAAACTTGATCTGAAGTAGGCATTGATCTCACTGGAAGTGAGATCGACGTTAGCGTGCTAGAGACGATGAAGTCTGCATCGATGAAATCTGCCTCACAATTAGGTTCTCACGTGAGGTTGTTGGTCCCGCGATTTCAAGTCTCACTTGAGAATTAATCAGTTTATAATATTGTTTCTCACTATCAATATATATGTATATAGTATTCATATTTGTCATTCAACGTTCGTTACGTTTAATGTTCACTAATTTTGTAATTTCACCCGTGAAAATAAATAAAACTAACTGAAAATAATTAAACACCGAGAATACGTTCTCGCGTTGCAATTTTTGGTGGATAATTACTCTATCAATTAGAGAGAGAGAGAGAGAGAATCGCGTGTCGCGTGTTTAAAAGAACAAAAAGTGATCGGAAAAAATTGACCACGAACGAACGAAGGGGAACCACGTTTCTCGCACGAAATTATTGAAATTATTGAAACAACCGCGGCAAAATGAAACCGCAGATTTTTTTAATTATCGACGAACGAACGAGCAAAAAAAAAATTTTTTTTAATTCGATTCGACCGTACATCAGGCGGAAAAATGTTGCAGCGCGAGGAGAGTTAACAAAGTTCTGCTTAACCGGTTGCTCTTCGTTGGATTGACGATAAAAAAAGGGTCGTTGGGTGAAAAAGGGACCAAAAGCCATCGACGGATGGGACACGATATCCGGTTCGCTCGGGCCAGAGTTTTGCAACTCGTTCTCGATACTTGCTCGCAATTACTTTGACCACGATTTTCCTAATTATACTATGGGATAAGGTAAGTCAAGAGAGAGAAAGAAAGAGAGAGAGAGAGAGAAAAAGGAGATTGGGAAACTGCAAAGGCAAAACGGGAAAAAGCAAACGGGGAATAATTTCTAGGGATCACGGTTTTCAACGTGCATTAAGGAATTAAGGATCTTCTGTTCTTAATGCACGTATGATTTACGACGTTTTTAATGTCCCATTTCTTAATGCTATTAGCACGTACTGTTATAACATATTACGTATGCTGTACTGTATATTATAACATATAAATATTTAAAAAAATTATAGTTATAAAATTATATAATACAAAGTGTATTATATCAGTTACTATTGATAGTATATGTACAATATAGTATAATTATAAATCTTTGTAATCTGTTGTAACATATTACGTATACTGTACTGTATATTATAACACATACATATAAATATTTAAAAAATTATAGTTATAAAATTATTTAATACAAAGTGTATTATATCAGTTACTATTGATAGTATATATACAGTATAGTATAATTATAAATGTTAGTAATCTGTTGCAACATATTACATATACTGTACTGTATATTATAACATAATATTTATAAATATTTAAAAAATTATAGTTATACAAAGTGTATTATATAAGTTACTATTGATAGAATATATATATGGCATAGTATAAATATAAATCTTTCTAATCTTTTATTACAGTATAGTCTAGTACATACATACATGTCTTGTAGTTCAGAGAACTTTTGAATGTTCAGGAATGTATATTATAACAAATATTATTGATAGTATCACAGTTAGTCGATCTTTATTATTCATCAGAGATTTTGTAATAATGAATTGTAATAATGAATTGATTTTGTAAATATGAATGTATTAATAAATATCATGGAATATATGATCGTGTTGACTTTTAAGCTGCATTAATTATGAAGCAGAAATCCATCTAATACTTAAAAATCATACAAATTATACAAGTCATCTAAAACACTGCTCATGTTTTAAAAAACTGACATAGTAGACCTCCAATAGAAAGAAACAAGCGCAAGTTCGGGGAGAAAAAGAATAATTGACACGCAAAAGCGCGCTGGCGGAGCTTTGATCAACCTTTGATCATTCTATTAGAAATTTAGAGAAGAGTCACACAAATTATGCAAAACAGTACTCACGTACAAAAATTAAGCACACACGCACACATACATATAGAAAGGGACACGCATCAAAGTCGCGAATTCGAGGAAAGAAAATAACTGGCACGTTGATGTAGCTTTAGGTGAATTTTGTGTATAAAAATTACACAAATTATCTAAAATGCTACTTTACTATGTTAAAAAATTGAGTACATACATATACATATAGTAGTAGGCTTCTAATAGAAAGAAACCAGCATCAAGGTCACGAATTCGGGGAGAAGAAGAATAATTGGCGCGCGAATGGTTGTGACGTATGTAGTTTCGATCGATTTGTGTGTTGAAAATTGCATAGATTATCTAAAATATTACTCACGTGTTAAAAAAATTGATTACACAAGCACGTAGATCTAGAAAATCTCTAATAGAAACAAACCAGCATCAAGGTCGCGAATTTGGAGAGAAGAAGAATAATTGGCGCGCGAATGGTTGTGACATATGTAGTTTCGATCGACTTGTGTGTTGAAAATTGCACGAATTATCTAAAATATTACTCACGTGTTAAAAAAATTGATTACACAAGCACATAGACCTAGTAAATCTCTAATAGAAACAAACCAGCATCACGGTCGCGAATTCGGGGAGAAGGAGAATAATTAGCGCGCGAATGGTTGTGACGTATGTAGTTTCGATCGACTTGTGTGTTGAAAATTGCACGAATTATCTAAAATATTACTCACGTGTTAAAAAAATTGATTACACAAGCACGTAGATCTAGAAAATCTCTAATCGAAACAAACCAGCATCAAGGTCGCGAATTCGGGGAGAAGGAGAATAATTGGCGCGCGAATGGTTGTGACGTATGTAGTTTCGATCGATTTGTGTGTTGAAAATTGCACGAATTATCTAAAATATTACTCACGTGTTAAAAAAATTGATTACACAAGCACGTAGATCTAGAAAATCTCTAATCGAAACAAACCAGCATCAAGGTCGCGAATTCGGGGAGAAGAAGAGTAATCGACGCGCGAATGGTTGTGACGTAACTCCGATCGACTTGTGTGTTGAAAATGGCACTAATTATCTAAAATATTACTCGCGTGTTGAAAAACTGATGACACAAGCACATAAATCTCTAACAGAAAGGAACAAGCGTCAAGGTCGCGAATTCGAAAACAAGGAGAACAATTGGCGCGCCCACGTACGTCCCACAATAGCTTCGATCGCGCAGCAAACGAGAAAAGACGCGAGGAAGTTGTGAATAAGGGATCGGAGAGAGCACCACCGCTTGCCGGTTATTTCTGTCCGGAATGCTCGCGTAACCACCCGTTTTAATCGCGCGGTCGTTAATAGACGCGTAGCGCGTGCTTGCATATGCTGAAGACACGGAGGCTTCGATCAGCTGAGCCGAACGTTTATTCGTCGGGACACCAGTGCTCGCTTCTCTCTCTTTCTCTCTCTCTCTTTCTCTCTTTGTCTCTTCCTCGCTCCACATTTTACGCATTCCTGCGACTGAATAGTCCCCGACTGAAGTCCTCCGACCGTCGGATTCACACATCGCGAGACGAGAACGCAATTCTTCGAGCGAAACTTGTTCTCGCGCTTGGCTGGCCGCCGATCGAGTTTCTTCGCGATTCGATCTTCCCATCCGATTCGCCCCAGTGGAATTCGCGAATCTGACGAATGGTCACGAATGCATTACGATCGACGAAAAAATCGTGGTGGAGTTGGTTGATTAGGAATGTGTGGAGTTTTATAAAAAGAGGGGAAGTGATTCAGTTACGGTGAGGTTAGGATCGCCGTGGGATGTTTACGGAAGAGGAACGTTCATTAGGTAACCCGTGACGCGCGATTATCGGTCTGTAGCGGAATTACTTCCGGATTAATCGGGGCAGGCTTGGAATTACTCGGTAGCTTCGGTATAATCTCGTGCGCAAACAGAGCGGTTACGTCGTTCGCGTTATCTCGGTGTACGTCCGGCGGCGGAGGAACGATCGAACGCCATCGATCGAGAACGTTTCAGCGGTGGTACGAATTAGCAATACGCGATCGATATTAATAGACAGGCCTAGTCGGGCATCGGTGAGAATATTAGGCCTCGTTTAGGACATGAAACGTCGGAATTTTTACGTTGGATGTTGCAGCTCTGGAAATTATTTTCAACTTTGGGCAGAATTGACCGCCACTTGCATCCGGCATCCGCGGTACTCCTCCAACGTACGTTTTATTTTATTTTGAATAAGAAAACACCCTCGACTTTCGAAGAAGTCATTTACTGATCTCAAACTTCTGAATTTACTGATTTGAAACTTACAATTTATTGATGACAAGCTTCTAAGTTGACGAAATGACAAGTTTGTCATAAATTTGACTCGTTACTAGGTTCTAGCTGAAGTTATTTATGAGATGGTTGAGACTACATATCTGTTATCTCTTCTCATATCATTCGGATGTCTACAACGTAATTTATGTTTCAGCGATAAATAATAAAACGACGAAGTAATTATTTTAAATCAGAAGTCTTCGTATATGAAAGTAGTGATAAGTCCAAGAGTATCATTTCCAATAATGGGCTCTTCCGTCTCGAGCTAACAATATTTTGCGAAAATACACTCTCACAGCTAATCAGACGTTGCTGTACACGAATATTTTTCAAGGCAAGTTTTATCAATCTTGGATATTCCTTTTCTCTCCGATTCTCCATCGACGAGCAGGATTGTCGATAATCGAATTGAAATTGATTGACCAAGATTGGCCACTATTGTTCTATTATTCTATACTCTAACTTTTACACCTGTTAAAAAAAAATGTAGATGTTTTGCACGTGCAAAATAGACACATTCAAAAGAAAAAAGAAAAAGAAATTTGTCACGAGAACGTCGGTTACTCGAAATAATCGGATAAAATGATATCAATCGACTAGTAATAACTAGCTCAACGAATAAATTATCTCCACTAATAAATTAATATACTAGTAAACTAGCAAACTGCTAACAAATTGATATACTAGTAAACGAATAACTGAATAACAATAACGCTAGATAATTATCTCGTAAAGTACCCGTGATAAGGCAAAGATACTAGTTCCAGTTCTAGCATTCTCTCCTGCCTGTGCATTTACTTGCAACTTCTGTAATTTCTACATCCGTGAAGTTGCTCGCCAAGTAGGTTGCTAAGGAGTATCAGTCTGGTCCTAAAGTGTCCTAGGTGAAGTGTGTCTGGCTAAATGCAGTTCTCCATTTTCATTTCCCTTGGTCTGGCCAGGAAAAATCTGAGCGGAGAAAGCAAAACATGCGCGTACGCGATTTAAAAGAAAAAGAAAAAAAAAAAGAAAAAAAAAACAGACAGAAGAAAACTCGTTTAATGCCGCGACAGCGCGTTCGCGAAGGGTGAATCGGGTTTTCCGGAACGTTTCGACGAGCGACCTATAAACGGCTGAAGGATTATCCGCGCGTTTGAAGCGGAGATTAAACGTTCCCGCGCGGAAAAAGGACACGAGGAATCGCGATGAAACGTTACGGTTCGCTGGCGGCTCGCGCGATTGATTCGCGGACCTTTTATTCCGCGTTGCGACCTCTTCCGCGGCTCGTTTCACCCCAATTCCGCGGGCGTAACGACGCTCGAGCACACGTTGCGCCGTAAAAACCGCGTGAAACGTCAAGCACCTGTTTTTTCGACAAGCGTCAAAGGCTGTTCTTTCTTGTTGTTGTTGTTGTTGTTGCTGTCCGTTGCCTATTTGCGACACTCGGGCCACTCGATACATATTTCGTCCCTCGACGAAGACGAGTCTTTCTTCGTCTTGACAGAAATTGTTGAAAAATTGATTGAAAATGACGTGATTGAAGAACGATGTGAAACGATTGTATTTGAAAGTAATATTTAACCTCGTCATTATTACGGGCGAGATATGTTGCAAAATTGTTCAAGGTGATGCTGTGGATGAGATGTTTCGTCGAACATGAAAGTCACAGAATTGTAAGACACAAGGGTGAATGCAGAGTGTATAATTAATAATTATTAATTATATCAATATTATAATTAATATTGTATTATTATTAGATTATTAATATAAATTAATTAATTGATATAAAAAGCTAAGCTAATTTCGTTGAACGAGATGTATCGTTAGAATAGAAAAACGTGGCGAATTGTTTTATTTGTAGAACATTATGAACGATATTGTTTGACGAGATATACTCGTCCATAACATCTCACGGTACGAGATACCTTCGTTCGTAATAGCGAAAGGTATAAATAACATATCATCTTATTAGGTCAGTTTATTTGAACGAGCAAATGATTCTTCTCTGAAATTATTTCCTTATTATTTGGCTAAATGAAACGATCTCTTGTTTCATCAGGTATTTTGCATCTGTTTCTTCAGATAATTTTTCAAACAGTGTCTACTTGTGTAAAGTGTCAGTGTCTTCTATTGTGTAAACGTCACCATCTGTCGAGATTTGCTTGTTATTCTATATCAACGAATTGACTCAGACAAAAGATGATTTATCCGATTTCGAGCCAAGATGAAGTTGTTCCTTTTTCAAATAGAGACAATAAACTAGTAGAAGCGATTATCTCGAATATATATTTTTTCATCTTCATTCCGAATCAAATCTGCAATCCAATCCAAGTGATACAGTGATATATTTTATGAAACCGATATAAGTATTGATTGTTGCATAGCAGTATTGTTTAATACCACTACAGATCATACAACTTTTACATCAAGCAATTCTTCGTTGGTCGCATAGTTTAAAAGTTACTAGAGGCGTGCAAGTTAAATGAATCACCCTGTACATATTCCACGCCTTCTTACACAAGTCCGAAGCTTGAAAAATCATTTACTTCCTCGAAGAAACAAAGTCGATTCGATCGTTAAGGCCTTCGCGTTAGCTCTTCCAAAGAAGACTTTTGCGATTTCATGAAACACCGATATCTCTTGCCGATTTTAATGAGAAACCCATGGAGATCCAGATTCGCGTCGACCCGCAAATTGCGCGGACGAAAGGTAACGGAAACTGGCGTTGCGATGTTGCGTTAATAAGAAGGAGGGAGAGAGAAAAAAGAAGAACGATTCGACAACGGGAGGATAGGGGATACGGGCACGTAGAGTACGTCGAGAAGAAGTGGAGAAACGGCTGGATGGTCTCGTTTTAACGAGCCTGTCCCCTTCTTCCCCGGCGCTCCACGCTGGCCCTTTTGAAACCGATGCCGCGGAAAGTTTTATCCTTTCCACCGAAAACCACCGGGGCAAAGTTCTTCTCCCCGGAGTTCGGATGCGGCTCTTGGCCTTTTCAGCTACTTGCGTTGCTACCCTTTTTTTCTTTCTTTCTTTCTTTCTTTCTACCTCTCGCGGGAGAAAACTCGAAAGGATTTACCGATCGTTTCCGAGGGACACCGTCTCGAAAGGATGTCGAGGTCTAACATAGGGGAACATACCCAAGTGTCGATCACCGATTTGAAATTATAAACTGTTTCGATTGAAGTTGCTGCGTTGAAATGCTCGCGGTGTAAAGAACATTTATGTTCATAGCTTGACTGAATGATTAGTCGCGTCTATTTGAAAATAGCAGTAAGTAAGTGTTCAAGACGATGAAATCAGTATATTTTCGAACACATTAACGAACAATCAGCAAATTTCTAAAGGATTTTCTTCCTCAGTTTGCCGATTTTTTACGCACTCGCGAAGCTTCGGGTTTTACGATTTAAATTCGAGACACTCTGTAGAGACGACACGAAGAAATGTAAAGATTAAAAAGCGTTGGGATGTTAATACTTCAGTTTATTATAATTTACGACTGGACCAGGGACGCGTCGGAATAACAATATATCTACAATAAAATTGTCTGAGCTAAGGCTTCGTTCTTTAAAAAATCAATTATACTTGAATTTCATTAATTCTAGACCCGACAGAACAGAATAATTAACAATTAGTAGGTTGTTCTACGTGCAAAAATAAGTAAAAAAAAATTGTAGAATAAAGTTTCCTCGTTTAATGCTTCATTTTCAAGAAAACAAACGTTTATCAATCTATCGATCAATCGATGGTTATTAAATCAATCACGATTTTCGATCGTAGTAATCGTTTTTATTAGCTGTAGCTAATTCTAGACGTGACAGAAAAGATTAATAGTAGATTCTCCTGCTTGCAAAAATAAAAAAATTGTAGAATAAAGTTATCTACAATTGATCAATCAATGATTATTAAATAAATCGATATTATATATCAATAAATCAGTAGTAATATTTTTATTACCCGTTCGTTGATTATTGGTGAGCCTGGTTCAACACGAATCGTAATTAGACGATCGTTAATCATTAATCAGATTACGTTTTGGCCAACCCCTGGGGTATATAGAGGTCTTAGCGGCCGTAATGCGGATTCACGGGACAGAATTCACGGGTCCCTCTCTCTCTCTCTCTCTCTCTCTCTGTGTGTGTGCCCAAAACCCGTAGCAGTTACAAAACCCTAACACCGATCTCCGTAATACCAGCAACAACAACCGCTTTTAATTATAATTTTAAATGGCCGCCAAGTTACGTTTCCAAGTTTCCCGCGGTACTTTTATTAACCGTGAAATATACCCGAGAGAGGTGAAATTGCACAAAAATACCGCGAGACACGGTGAAATACGGTAAACAACGGGGAAAGAAAGAAAGTGGGGTGAAGGAAACGAGAGAGAGAGAGAGAGAGAGAGAGAGAGAGAGACTGGAAACGAGAACTGAAGCGTAATTTAATTCGATCGGAATAAACAGTTCGAACAGCGGCGTACAACGGTAATTTATTGCAGGCGCATTGGAAAAATTGCGACGAGTTGACGAAAGAAACAGCTTTCTACAGAGACTCATATCCGTGGGACGGATAATGTCAAGAATATTTCGAAACAAGAACTCATTAATCGATAAAAATTTTCAGCTCGATTGATTGGTTTAACGTGTGGAATTAGTGAAATTAATTGTCGAAAAATCGGCGACTGACTTGATCAATATTGTTAATTGTCAATTATCAATTGCCAATAGTTATTCTATGAAATTTAATTATAATTTCGTTTAAATTGAAGGTATACTTTGAAACGGAATAGGCATGAATCGATTAAAAGTTTCACTTTGATTGAGATTGATTAATGTTTACAATTAACAAAATCATTTATCAAAAAAAATCAGCGATTAATTTAATCGATTGATAGAGTCAATCGTCGATTATCAATTAGATCAAATGTGATTCGAATTTCATCTAAATTGGTATACGTTGAAACAAAGTATAGGCATCGGTCGATTAGACTGATACTTTTAGTTTGATTGTTCGATTAATGTCTACGATTAATAAAATTAATTATCGACAAATCGGCGATTGATTTGATCGATAAATAGAATAGATTGTTGTCGATCGTTGATCAATCATTGAAAAATCGTCGATTAATTTTTCGCCTAACCACGCTTCGAGAGGCAAAAATAGAAGTACGCGCGCCTTTAACAGGCACCAGAAATAATTGACGTCTGGGAGATGACGCGGTTAAAATATTTCGAGAATGATGCGAGCGTTGCTCGCGGCGAGACTCGCAGCGGCTTAATAATAGATTAGCGTAACTGCTTTTCCAGCTCCAGTGCTCGACGTCAATCTTCGCTTCACCTTGGGGAAGCATCGATCGTCCGCGACTCGACAAAATCGGTGGAATTTTCGTCGTGCTTTCGTTTGTATCGCGCGCGATTTGAATTTTCGTCTTCGAACGTCTTCTATCGAAAAGAAACAGACGAGGAGTCAGAGTCGCAGAGAAATCGTTGCTTAGTTGAACTTGTGTTAATACTATCGAATATATACAGGATGTTTCATTTGAAACGTTCGATGAAATTACTTTGTAAACTACTCATTATAGAAAAAAAAATGTTTTAAAACTTAGTTTTCGAAACATCTGTTAAGGAACATTTTATGGTGGTCACAAATCTTGATCTAGGTAAGAGGTTGCTAACTGGCGGCTCGCGAGTTCTTTCCCCCACTTTTTTCCACTGCTAACGCTATCCCCTCCACTGCATCGATCTCTCCACTATATTGAAATTTCCTCGGTAAGCCCACACTCTCAGTTTGTTGATTTTTCTACAGCAAGCAAATAGATTTTGAATACAAAAAATTATCTGTCCTTGTGTATGTTAAAAAATTTATAAGTTATAATACATTGAAAAATTTATATCAAAAAATTTTTATAAAAAGAAGTGTTACAATGTCGGAAATACTTTTGAACGGATGAGCGTTTCCATGGAATGGGTATTTTAGAGAATCTGCATGATAAAAGTTCCATGGAAACAAGTTATTTTAGAACATTTAATTAAAAGTTCATTCTTATATTCGAACACATTTTATATTCATTGAATAGCATGCACTGCCAGCATTTGCTACAAATATTATTTTTAATATAATAAAGGGGGAACTTTTTTAATAATCGACGAACAAATTATCTGTTCCTCCGACTAAGCAATTTCTATTTTTTACATTTTACAAGTTCTACTCTGTCTGAAACTTTTATCCTTAAAACTTTATAGAAAATACGAAGTATGAAAGTGTTCTGTTTCTAAAAATATAAAAATTTCGATTTCTGCATTTTACAAGTTCTGTTCTGTTTGAAACTTTTGTTCATTACTGTTCTCGGTCTGGACACAAAAATGTTCTTTTACGATTTATTTAAAAGTTATTAAAAGTTATTTAAAAGTTATTTAACCCTTCCCATCGCTGGGAATATAAAATCAGTGTCTAGTGTCAACGTGGACGAAAAAGAAACACGTGGAAAAGAAACATAAAACTCCAGTAAAAACGTCGCCGTAATAAACGTCTATCGTCTCGAGATGGAAACGCGATGTCGCCTCGAAAAGCATCGTCTCGTCTTTCATTGCGTTCGTTGATCGGAAGCGATCGGAAGAACCGGAAGACGTCCAGTCGATGAGGAAAAGGGCGGCGAGCTTCCGCCGAACAGAAGCGGAACAGCCTCGTTGATAAAGAGACGAGGACGCGCGTTTCTGCCGCGAGTTTTCCAGCGAGCGAGATCCAAGCTCGAAGGATTCTCTCTTTCTCGGGAAAGACTGCTGTTCGCCGGTATTCGAAGAACGCGAGATAACATCCAAGGTAATTTGTGGTTTCCTTTGCGCCGCGGGAGCGTCGGTCGATCGACCGGCAGAGGTAATATACGTGTCTACGAAATCGCGCAACCGGTTCGTGGAATTCGCTCGGAACTTCGCGGTATTTTCCTAATGAAACGTGTTACAAGTTGTTTCGCCGATGTACCAACGTGGTTAATAATAAATATGCGTGTTTTCTCCTTGTTCCCCACTTTTCCAACTAAAATTGAACGTTACTTTCGGGAATTCGGCGTGTTAGATCGATTTCACGCAGAGCATAATGCAGTGACTATCTCGTTAACCAACTGTCCGCGGGCGATTTGGATCAGATTTGGTTCACGATCATTCATGGATTAATTTTTCCACTGTTTTCGACTTTTTGAAAAATCTGAAGATATTCCGGGATATTAGTTAAAGTCTCTACCTTAACACGTTGATCGCCGCGTCATCCATATGTGGATGACAATCAAGTTTCCATTTTATTTTTAAATCTTAAGGCAAGAAGTATTTAGTAGATGAATAAGGAAAATATTCAGCAGATAATAAAAGAAATATTTAGTAAATATTTAGTAAATATAGTAATCTAGGGAAACGAGTTTTTAATAGCAAATCATTTTTTAAATTAACAAATTAAATTCAATATCAAATAACGATATAACAATAATATAGTTTTTTAAAATGATTTTACAGACATAATTACATTATTTAATTGCATTAAAAATACTATAATACTATATAATAGTAATTTGTGATATATTGGGAAACATTATGGGATTTAGAAGCACAAAATTTCTTGAACTTTCGTCGTTTGACTCCAATGTTCAAGGTCCAATAAAAAAAAAAAAAAAAATCGTACAGCAAATATTAAAAGATTGATTTCAGTGAAAAAATTTTTTCAATGATTTTGGAGGCATTTAAATTCTCGACTACAAAAGTTTACAATGCATCATTGGAGGAAAAAAGAACTCGAGATTGCTTTAAAATTAAGCCAAGATCGTCGTGGGGAGTGCAAGCCATCAGTTTAAAATATCGACGATGTTCGACACCATCTTTATCCGTCCTTCAGCATTCGCGGCCAGTATAAATCCGAGGCGACCGAACTTTTGACCCGCGATTTACTGTGAAATCTCCGTCTCTTCGAAATTTCAAGCCATCCGAAGGATGTACGTGCTCGATCGATCTTGGAATCGCGCGAGACAGCGCCACCGTTTTCCCGAAATTACGTCTCGTGCGGCGGTGTCGTCTTCGTTTGCAACGAAATGACGAATTAAGTCAACGTCGACGCGAGGCGAACAAAGTGGAGGCGAAGAGTTCAAAATTTCCAAGACGTTGCTTCTCGGAGGGGACGATGCTCGAGACTTGGGCAGAAAGAAACACACGAGACGCCATGATTGCCACGATGACGCGGGCGATCGAATCGCGTTTAACGATTAAATCGATGGATAATAATTGCACTTCAATATAGATCTTGATTGAAACATCGTCTCGATGGCCAGATGGCTTCCATCGTCGATTCTACGTCTCGTCTTATTGATCAGTGATTGTGATATGTATGCGTATTAAGAGTCACGATCGATCGACCGATTCTGTTCATCAAAGAGTGCCAGATGTCACGTCCTCTACGAGTTTTTAATTTAAACGGATGAAAAGAAAAGCTATTTACCAAAAGTCGTTTATTTCAACGTCAAATTCTCGGAGATTGTATAATTTTTTTGGATTAATAAATAATACATGTATGTATAATATAATATAATATAATATAATATAATGTAATATAATATAATATAATATAATATTATACTGTAAAACAAAATACTATTATATATATATATATATATATATATATATATATATATATATATATACATGATATTTTACTATAATACAATATTGTCTTACACCATACCATAATAATTTGTATTTTAAAGTTATAGTTATAATTTTAGTGTATTTGTATTTTATAGTTGCGATCAATACTTCCTTTTTTATACAAGATAAAAAGCTGCACTGATTGACATATTACAAAATGAAAAAAAGTACAGGATTCCCATTTAAAATCTCCGAAACTCTTCCAGCTACAAAAAAAGAAATTTATTATATTATTATATATTTATTATATTATTATAGATTTATTATATTATTATATATTTATTATATTATTGTATATTTATTATATTATTGTATATTTATTATATTATTGTATATTTATTATATTATTATAGATTTATTATTTATTATATTATCAGCTACAAAAAAAGAAATTTATTATATTATTATAAATTTATTATTTATTATATTATCGTCGTACTAAACAATTTTTGTTAATAAAGTTTCGTCGCGCCGCGGAAAATAAATGGGGATACTCAAGGCGATCGAGTTACGTGATTCACCCCCGTGTTGAATTCAAATCCCTGCCTTAAATTTCTCGTCCAATTATTTTAAATCTCGACGGTGATTAGAAGACTCGTCGTGACCTTATCGCGTGACTTTCTATCGCATGTCGAGAATCGAAAACGAAGCGGAGTGGTAATCGTCGTGGAAATAAGCTTCGCGCGGAATACGGAAATTCGCTCTCGCGTTTCTCGTCGCTCGCGTGCTCTCTCGCGTTCAAACCCCGAAACGCGGACAAGAGAACGCTCTTCGTCGGTGATCGCCGGCTTCGGCGAATTTATGCAAATCGCGTCGTTACCGTCGTTGCACGTTTCCGCGTCGATGTCTTTCACGAGTCCGGATGAAAGACGCGACGAAAGGTATAACAGAAAGTGGTACGAGTCGAGTCGTACAGTGCACGCATATGTTTCACTTGCACGTGCATCCGAATCGTACAGTATCCTGCATAAATGATGTGCAATTTTAACCGAATACATTGATATTTCGATTCCGTTTCTATAGTTGCGAACATTTCTCTACATCTTGCTTGCAATCGAGATGGAATTCTCTGATAAATTTAATTTGAAACAAAGTATACGTGTTTGGTGTTAGAAAGTTTAGCGTTCAAACTTTGTTTGTTAGTGTGTTTTGCTGGTAAAAATAAGACTAGACTGTCATGTAGCGAAAGTCTCGTAAATAGAATTTCATTCGCTAGAAAGTTACAACAAAAATACGAAATATAAAGTTATGTACTTGTACAACATATATATTGTATATAAGAAACATTTTCGGGTGGTCGCACATCTTGATTTACTCGACCCACCCAAACTAAAATTTCAATCTCTCAAATGTTAAAAAGTTCTATGGAGAAACACTCCATAAATTTTTTTCTATGACGGGATGAGGCGGTGAACTCTTTCCTCGCACAAGCTGCTCGCTCAGTCTATCGATTTCCCAACTATGAAAATTCTATCCCATTGCAAGTAGTAGGCCATACTGTCTACTTTCCTTTAACTTTAGCAGCTACATTAAGAAAATAATTTATGTATACGTATATACATCTAATGCGAGTATTGTGACCGCGACACTCTCAACTGGCAGTGAGGAGATCGATGCAGTGGAGGGGATAGCGCTAGTGAAAAGTGGGGGTAAGGACCATATATGAGCCGCCAGTTAGCCACTTCTGATCTAGACCAAAATGTCAATCTATGTATACGCACATATACCTAATGCGAGTATTGTGACCGCGACACTCTCAACTGACAGTGGAGAGATCGATGCAGTGGAGGGGATAGTGAAAAGTGGGGGTAAGGACCATATATGAGCCGCCAGTTAGCCACTTCTGATCTAAACCAAAATGTCAATCTATGTATACGCACATATACCTAATGCGAGTATTGTGACCGCGACACTCTCAACTGGTAGTGGAGAGATCGATGCAGTGGAGGGGATAGCGTTAGTGAAAAGTGGGAGTAAGGACCATACATGAGCCGCCAGTTAGCCACTTCTGATCTAGACCAAAATGTCAATCTATGTATACGCACATATACCTAATGCGAATATTGTAACCGCGACACTCTCAACTGGCAGTGGGGAGATCGATACAGTGGAGGCGATAGCGCTAGTGAAAAGTGGAGGTAAGGACCATATATGAGCCACCAGTTAGCCACTTCTGATCTAAACCAAAATGTCAATTTATGTATACGCACATATACCTAATGCGAGTATTGTGACCGCGACACTCTCAACTGGCAGTGGAGAGATCGATGCAGTGGAGGGGATAGCGTTAGTGAAAAGTGGGAGTAAGGACCATACATGAGCCGCCAGTTAGCCACTTCTGATCTAGACCAAAATGTCAATCTATGTATACGCACATATATCTAATGCGAATATTGTAACCGCGACACTCTCAACTGGCAGTGGGGAGATCGATACAGTGGAGGCGATAGCGCTAGTGAAAAGTGGAGGTAAGGACCATATATAAGCCGCCAGTTAGCCACTTTTGATCTAGACCAAAATGTTAATCTATATATACGCACATATACCTAATGCGAGTATTGTGACCGCGACACTCTCAACTGACAGTGGAGAGATCGATGCAGTGGAGGGGATAGTGAAAAGTGGGGGTAAGGACCATATATGAGCCGCCAGTTAGCCACTTCTGATCTAAACCAAAATGT
>NW_025110642.1:122961-164872 GCF_011392965.1 Frieseomelitta varia
AATTTATGTATACGCACATATACCTAATGCGAGTATTGTGACCGCGACACTCTCAACTGGCAGTGGAGAGATCGATGCAGTGGAGGGGATAGTGAAAAGTGGAGGTAAGGACCATACATGAGCCGCCAGTTAGCCACTTCTGAGCTAGACCAAAATGTCAATCTTTCACCAAAAACTGTCGAGTAAGCTCTGTAAATTGAAACATTCTGGCAAAGTTCTCGAGAAAACATTTTTTTTCTAGGGATGGTGTAGGGGACAATCGCGTGGGACGTTTCAAATATGGCAGCCACAGATTAACATAGCTTGGCGCGTCGCTCAGCATACCTCGCGGTAAACGAGGGAAGACGAAAGAGGAGTCTCGCGCGTGACCGAGGCCGAGCCCGAGTGAATGAACCGCCGCTTTGCTCGGCGTGTGCGTAATTGCGTACGCGCGATCGTGCGTACAAAAGAATGCTGCGGTGCGTGTCGCGGTGGGACACACGCGTGCGAATGAATGGACGAATTCGAGTCGCGTGTTTTCGCCTGTGCGTCACGAGGCGCGGCGGAGGAGAGAGGGCGCGCGCGCACGGAATTCGACGTCGTCGTTCATTAACGATACTTTGCGAAATCGTGATCCCCATGCAGATTCGCAATGAAACGTCGCGCCGCCGGTGCGTTTCATTCCGTGCTCGTTACCCCGACGAACGCCGTGTGCCACCACACGATAATCTAATCGAAATTCCGCGATCGCAGCGCAGCTCGCGAATCGAGTCGAGCTCGTGTTTATGAGAGCCTGCGTTCACGTGCGTTCGTTGGAAACGTGACGTAGTGTAGATAGACACTGCGAAAAATACCGCTGATAAACTTGGAATAAAGAGAAAAACCACCGAGTCAATCGAATTGAACTGCTGTAACGAGGGGGCCATTTTTCGGGTAATTTTCGGCAAACTAACCGAAAAAGGCAATTAAGAATCACGCGTTGCTTCGAACGGACTGTGAATTTATGGTCAGTCGATGTTAACAAACTTTTGCTTTCGAGTTAATAAACATTCTTTCCACGCAGTTTTTTTTTTTTTTTTTTTTTTTTTATGAAACGAGGCAACAAAAAGTGGAGCCACCTACTTTCTGCTGGGGATTCAATTCAGGTAGTAAACGTAGTTTGGCTGAACTTCACTTCGGGGAACTTTATTTGGGATAATTATTTATTTTTTCTTTGGTAATTCGGCTGATGTCGACGAGCCGAGAGCGAAAATTCAAGTGTTGAGAAATTCATTGGTTCGGAAGTTCTGCCTCGTAAGAGTGAATTACTTTGGAGAATTTTCTTCATATGTACATATATATATAAAATGATAAATATAATTATACAACAGTATGCATATAATATATTAATTATACAATATAATTAAATAAATATAATAAATATATAATTATATAAATATATAATTATACAATATAATTAAATAAATATATATTCAACAAAAATTTATATTTATTTAATAGTGATTAATTTATTTGGAAGTATCTATAAATGAGTAATTATTTATAAAAAATTCTCGCAAAGCCTGCGCACTTTTGTTTCGCGAAATTACGTCTGCCGGGACGTCTCGCTCGTATTTTCTGTCTTTCACGTTTTTCCCTCGATTCTCGACTTTGTCCGCATCGAGCCGCGTTTCGTTTCCTCACTGTCGTTTTACAACTGTCGTCCAACCTCCTCGCCGAGTTCCGAATAAACGCGGCAACACGCGCGAGAAAGAACAAACGGCAAATGAGGTACATAAAGGAGATCCGAAACCGTGCACAAAGCCGAGCGAGTTATCACGCAAAACCGTGAGAACAAAGAACGATATCGATACACGCGAATCACGGTGTTTGTCAGCGGGAACGATATTGCGTTTTTTTTTTGCCCGGGAACCGCGCGAAAACGTGTGCACCTTCAGCGAGTATTTTCAGCGTTGCTCTTCGTCCGGAAAGCGACACGTGCCGCTTTTTCTTTCTCGAAAATATAGAGGAAAAACTTGCACGCAGTTTGACTTGTACTAAAGGACAGCAAAAAATTACAAGGATGACTGTTACGAACGTATTTCGTAACGATTACAACGCGATGTTTGATTTGCTAGAGTAAATACTAATAAATAATACATCGCTTCGCGACAAATTGTCTCGATTTTTAAATATTTTCGGGGATTTTTAAGATCAAGATTCTTGGGTGATTTTCTGTAGGTTGTGTAGTTTTCCGATGCTGGCTTGTTTACGTGTTCGATGATGTATGATGATGTATGACGACATATATAGTAGATAAAGAAACGACAAAATATATGCGCACCTAGCTTTTTTCTTCGCGATATCTTTACGAAAACGAACGGCATATGTATTAACAAAGTTTACTGTCAGAAATAGTTATTGGACGTTGCTGCTGTGCACATTACATTTGTAGTAGAACTTACGTTATCACAACTACTTGTAGTGAACGCCACTTATGGAAAGTTGATTTCACTAATTTATCATTTGCATCGCCGAAAAACTAGGCGATACTTTTTTTCAACTCTCATCTGACGTCTGTACTGACAAACAGCAGTGCATTTGATTTTCTAGACACGGTTTTGCGTCAGACGCGTTTTTTAGAAGCAATCTAATCAGCAGGCACGTTATCAGCGAACGCGAATCGCGATAAGATTTCGTGCAATATTCAAAGTGCAAAAATTTACTTGAAAATGTCCGAACTTCGAGCCAGAAAGGATTTTTAATGCCTTTTCTTCTACATTTACGGTTTCACAAAATGGCCGCCGTAACGCGTTTGCGAAAATCTCAAGAAATCTCCGCCCGCGGGCTGATAGACACAGTAGCGCGAAGGCGTATTCGCCGAAGGGATTTTCTCGATTCGGAGAGAAGCGATATCGATAACGACGGTGTGACGCGCGGAGAAAAAAAAAGAAAAAAGAAACGAACACACAGGGGTCTTTCTTTCGCGGCTCGTTATCTTAATCGACGGCTACTTCAACTCGTTTTCCCGGTAGTGCGGTATCGAACTCCGAGCGCTTTCTTTTCGATGAATCAGCGCTCCGGCACGCGGTGATGTCAATCTTTGCACAGCTGACTACGAGAAATGCCGACGAGCCTCACCTCCGCCAACCAGAGACGCGAACCTTCCCCGTCCTTGTGCATTCTTTCGAGCGCGCTCGACTTTGTCCACGTGACGCGCGCCACCCGCGAAATCCGCGCCGATTTCTCTCTCTCTCTCTCTCTCTCTCTCTCTTTCGCAAATTTCTCGACGATTTCGACGTTTCAAAAGATCGACGTTCCGCGACGCGGAGACAAGAGAGAAAGAAAGCCTCGGTATTACCGAATCAACGAATTCCGGGACCAAACGCTGTATTTTTCTACTTGTGTCAATCCTTTCCCCGCACGGAAACCATCAAATAATATATTTTATATTTAATATATCACGTTGTAATAACACATTTTATATATTTATATGTGTATATATATATATCATTATTATTTTTTTTTATTATATATTATATATTATTTATATTTTATAGTATATTCGCATTTATTGTTTGTTTATTTATATATACATTGTTGTATATTTATATATCAATTATATCGCATGCAGTAATTATTAATATAATTTATAATATAAATATATATTATATTAATATTATATTATATTATATTATATTATATTATATTATATTAATTATAATATAAATTAATTAATTTATATAAATATAAATATACATATAAATGTAATTAATAAATATAAATATAAATATAAATAAATTATAATATAAATTTTATAGTAATATTGTATGTTATATTTTAATTACACATAACAGTATAGTAATGTGCAAAGCTAATGCGATTAATATAATACCTATAATTATATTAATATATCATATCTTTTTCAAATAATAACACTAATACTAGTTATGCGCTCAATTCTACTTGCTGAAGTGTAAAGAAATAATTGCGATATACTTGTTACAAAAGTAAATAAGTAATACTTGAAACTAAAACACGACAGGGAGATTAGAATTGGGATAAAATTGTCGCAGCTGTTGCTTGGTTGTTACGTATGTCTTCATGTATATTTGTAAATTCGTCATGTTTATTGTAACTAGAGTAATTTATTACGTTTAATACATCCATTACACCCATTAATTTAGGTAATTAATTGCATTACACTTGCATGGTAATTAATACCAATTCTTTTTTCTACCATGTTTCTCACATTAAGCTTAGCTTAGTGACTTTGTAAGTATGCCGACTTTTATTTCGTTCTCTCTCAGCCTCGGCCTCTGTAACTTTCGTTCCGTACGTTGTACACCTTTGTATCAAAGGATTTTCCGTTTGCCGCGTAAATAAATAAAATTAAATGTTTATATATATATATATATATATTCGTCACTTGCCCGTTTGTTGAATTTTTGTAATTATTCATCTTTTGTGCGCTAGAAGCTTCTCCGTCCTCTTCCTCGTAAACATTTATATAAACGTTCGCGCGGCGTTTCAACATCAGGATGCGTTCAAATCAAATAAACGAATACAATTTCGTTCGGCATTTCGACAAAATTTGTGCCCGTTTAATATAATATAAATGGTAATTGAGCTGGATACATAAATTCATGTCAAACGCAGAGCCAAAGATTTCAGGCCTGAGTAAAGCTTCATTTCATCCATCAAATATCGCAAAAGTACTCTACTTTGCATATTCTGTGTATTTTTTTTCTCTCTCTCTCTTTTTCGATTGTCACTGTAATGAGCGCGTGACTGTACCAGTGACAAAGATCGTCGATCATTTAAACCGATGTAACTTCGTGAAGAAGCATCGTACAACCATCTACTTGATCTCGTTTTAAAACGCGAATCCTCTACTTTTGACAGCCGCGAGTTCGTTTCACTCGAAGATGATTTTGCATTGCGTAACGAGTAGGAAAGTGAGGATAATTGTATAAATTCTCGAAAATCAATATAAATTCAAACGTGTGTAAAAATAAAAAAAATTCTTTTCGTAACTAGACCCACCATTATCTTGAAGATTGAAATTTCTTTGTTACAACGACTTCTCAAAAAGTTATTGTATGACTTTTTTCGTCATTTTTTTGAATATTAGTTGAATATTAGAGTTAATCGACAGTAATTCAAGCAATTCTGAAATTATTTGGTCGTCTACGCCTAATAAAATTAAAATCCAACAAAATGGTAATGGAAAATCGTACAGCGAATTTTGAGAGCTCGTTGAAAAGGGGAGGCTTCAATGTTGAAGTTCTTTCGGTTGATCTAATCGTGAAAAAAATTTTTTTTAACATTCTCACGCGAGTTTGAATTTTAACAATTCCTGCCAGCTACACGACGTAAAAAAATCATCTTCGAAAAGAACGAACTCGCGACAATCAACGTACAAGCTTCACGCTTTAAAATGGAATCTCTTTTTACACGATCCTTTTTTACCAAGTGAGAATTTTTCATTATCGCAATTACATGCTCGGCCTTAAAACTCCTGCCGAAAAATGCGCAAACATCCCCAGTCTAATTATTACATTGTTCACACTGTAATTTGTTTATTAAAATACGTTTATCAAAAATTAATTTCTAAAAATATGTTTGTTAAATTAAAAATTTGTTTATTAAAATATTCGGAGCAACTGCTCGTTTGAATAAATTTGAATTCGTTTGATCTAAATGCGATACTCGAATTCCAGATGAAGCGAATCATCGAAACGGAACGCGTCGTTTCGACGGTCTAACGCGAGTCGATTCTCATTTATTTATTTATTTTCTTTCTCTTTCTTTCTTCTCTCGTCCTTCTCCAGCGAACGCGAAAGGAATGGAGAAACAGTGGTCTTTTTAATCAAAGATGGATGGACGCACTCGCGCGCGCGTGCATTCTTGGAAACGATCGCGAATAGTTCCGTTGATCCAGGAGAAAAATCCCGTCCCGTTCCGACATTTTTATCGAACGCTTGCTCCATTGAATTTCGTATCGCGAATGATTCAGTCTTTGACGATTCGCTGTAATTTGTTCACTTAGGTTTATGTAGAAGTCTGTGGACCAGTCGCGAAAAATTCAATGTATTATACAAAATATGGACGTAGAAGCACAGAAAGAAACGTATGTTTCAAGAATAAAAAAAAAAAAAAGAGAAGAGAGAAGCGGGAAGGGAGATAAAGTTCAACTTGATCGGCACACATTTCTCAAAATTTCTTTTCTGTATTTTCTTCTCTGCTCCGAGTGTGTTTCCTTTATTTATCACTTACTTTTTTAAATTTGTGCATTAAAGAAAATCCATAAATAATAATTGTTATTATTACTTGCTTCGTTGCACACTCTGATGACAGAATCGATAAGTCTTAACAGAATCCATTAAAATACTAATTTTAATTCCAGGATTATTAAACGATTCTAATTCTGATGTCCTTTTGTCCTTTTTGTTGCAGGTAAGTCGAAAGAGAATTTCAGTCGCAAGATCGCTACGAGCGTAAGTAATCTACCGATGATATCACACAAATTGACAGGTTTTTAAAACGCTTTTTCTAAGACTAAAATCATGTGAAAATGTCCAATTAATTTCTTAGAATAATTCTGCAGATGTATAACGTTGCGTTCCTTGATCAATTCATTTTATAAAATGTACGAATAAATTTCACTACGATTATTAGTATTATTATAACCATTAGTAGTATAATTAATAATTATTATTAATATTATTAATTACACAATTATATGTATATATTGTAACTTTATAATGATATATATAATTAATTACACTATTACAATATACATATATATATATATATATATATATATATAATATTGTAATTATTACATAATATAATTTAATTATTATATAATTATATAATTGTAATATTATAATTATAATTATGAATTATATTATTATATAATATTATTAATATATATGTAATTATTATATAATATTATTAATTTAAAATTTTCGCCCATTTTTTGCACTTTAGTTTCCCCGAGATAATTTTAGTTCACGTTTAGTTCGTTACTTAGCTCATTAATACTGGAAACTAACCGAAATGGCCAAAATGACCAATTCATAGTTTTAGATATTAATCGCTTGTTCCAAGTGTGCGAAGATAAAAGGAAACAACACAACCTTACAAACTCACTCAAAATGTTGCAAAAAGAAAAACCCAAAAGGGATTCCCCGTAGGGAAAAAGCTCTAGAATTTTTTAGAGATACAGAATTATACTATTTGTTACAGTCATAGGCATCGTAAACCCTATCGTCAATAATAACGCGAGAAGATGGATGTGACCCTAAACACTTAATTATAATAATAATAATATTTATATTATTATAATAATAATTATTATTATAATTATAATTATAATTATAATTTCAGACAGATGTAAAGCAAAATGTGCAAAAAAAGTATTACAATGCACTGTATTGTAAAGTTTTTCTATCTTTCCTCTTGTTTCTCTTTACTTTAACGGAAATTTCACGCTTGAATCGTCGGTGGTTTCTGGTGTTAACGGATCATCGCCGACGCAAGATCACGAAAGACCACTCGCGCGGCTAGCGGAGTACAAACTGCTAATTGTTGCGAGAGAATCATTTGCCGGGGGTTTGAATGTTCCGTCCGCATTGTTGGCGCGGCATATTGTGGGCTGATACATCGGGACCGGGGAAGGGCAGCCAGCGTAACGAGGTTAATCATCGCAAATGACACGGAAGTTCTAACGATAACAGATATCGCGGCTTTGGCCTGGCTCGCGCTCGCCGCGGATCCGCGCAATGGCGCACGACGCCGAGTACGCCCGCACGCTTTCTGGGCGAATTAATGAAACGTCGCCGGGGTAAGCCTGCCGGAAGTAAACCGGGACCGTCCACTGCGGAAGCGGAAGCGAAAACAAATAGCGGCCGGTTTACAGGCAACCCTGTATTCTTTGGAAAATACACCGCATCTCCCTTTAGTTGTGACGTTATCTGTGATCTATGCTCCTCGACCGAGAAGATAACACGCGCGTGCTGTCGTTAGACTCTTCAAATTTTTGTGATTTTCTTAAATTGGATAGTACGGATAGTAACGATGAATATAGCGACGAGATAGTCGCTAGTGGTATAACTAAGTAATGAGAGTGTATAATTCTTTTCCTTTTTTTTTTTTTTTTGTTTTTTAATTCTTAACTTGAGTTGGATCTTGCAATTCCTGAGGTTTGGTTGTCTTTTCACTTGCATATAAAGTGTGAAGGGTCAGTTGTTTGATTGCTTGAGAGGTATGTTGTAGTATGGATGATAACTGTTTGGATGCAGCTTTTGCACGAAAAATTTCGCAAAAGCTGCTGCTTCTGATTACATTCTTGATGAGGTTGTGAGAGTTTCTGGTTGACATTGAAAATAGCACGTGTTACGTGACGCTTGTTTCATTAACATTGTAATTTCCTGTGCAATTGTTAAGTGAGTTTGGGTGAATGTATAATTCTATGCAGTGTCGGCCTTACATAAGGCCGACTCTCTTTGTGTCCTTCCCGATTCGGCTAAAATGTGTAACTCTCGCAATTACTTGTCCAAGGATGCGTCCCACATATTACATTTATACACTTATTAATACCCTGATAGTAGGACCAAGGCCAGAAAAACATCTCCCCTAAACACATTTACAAAATTATAACGTTTGTTGTTTATTGAATCGAACAGAAGATAGTTGGTATTAAAATATCTCTATGTAGAAGATATCTTCCGGTGCAGAATGTAACATAAATTTAAATGGACTCCGTCTTCTGCTTCTTAACATTCTGTGATTCTACATCCAGTGCGACGAAACTGGCCGATTCAAAACTCTATATTTTCTGATAGAAAATATTCTCTCGCTTTAGCAATGTGTACTGTAGCATCATCATGCTGAAAGATAAAATTTTCCGTAGAAAATACACGTTACATATTTGCTAATTTGGTTGTAACGTAATCATGGATTCGAATTTTTATGTAAATTCATATTTTACAAAATGTTTCTTACGAAAGATCAGACATTATTAGGAGTGTTATACTTTGAATATTTTATACGTTTCAATATATTTTGATATCGTAATTATGATTACTGTAATACAATATATCTTAATATTGCAATTTTGTAACATAATGTATTTTAATATTGTATAGACACGTGCGTAGACACGCTGTTTATTAGTGGAAACATTTTGCAAAAATGAGGTGCCAGTAAGAAAAATTCAAATGTTTAAAATATTAAAATTGAACAAAAATCGCTGAGCCGATATATCGGACTAAAAGAGTTAATATTATATTTTAATATGTTCCATGCATTTTTTTTTTTTTTTATTTCTACATTACGTGCATTTCGTGCAATTTTGCATTTTTAAATTTCCTGTGAATGCATAAGAATCCGCAGTCTGTTCGTCACTGTTTCCTTTTGACTTCGAATTTATCATCACGTATAAATCACTCTTATTGGTAGAATATTATATTTTATAATTTCGTTCGTTTGAAATGGTCTCCGGGCTACAAAAATCCTGAAGTATCACGTTACACGAAATTACGTACAGTATTATCACATTTTTTAAAGAGATGACGTGACAGAATTTATAGTCGTATCGCATATCATACGTTGGAAACCATTTATTCATCGTTTCTCGTTAATAATGGAACGCGAGAGCAGCAAGATTCCTCCGAGGAGAAGATCTTGAACTTGGACATATAAAATATGTAAACGTAGTGGAAGAACCTTCAGACGAATACGGCCGTTTAATTAAAGAATTCGTCCTAAATATGAATTTTAAAAATAATATATTGAAAAAGAGAAAAAAAATACAACCCAAAAAGTTGCTGGTAAATTCGACCTATTCTCGTGAAATTCTATTCTTAATCGTTTTAATGCCACGCAGCTCGAATTCGTGTCGAATACTCCCATAGCGTACGATCGCTATACAACATACACTACGCTCGGTTTCGATTATAGTCATATTGAAACTTCCTCTCCTAATTATTTTCTTTTTTTTATTATTGTATTTTATTATTACTTCTTTTTATTTCATTATTATTTTTATTATTACATTTCTTTTTTTCATTATTTTATTTTATTAAATCACGTGCATAAATAGCTATCACGTGGCACTAAAAAACCGCGTTGCGATAGCGTTTCCTTGTTGTAACTACTAAATAAAAATAATTACAGTAAAAATTGCCCGTTTAAATAGTCCTTGATTAAGTTATTCGACGCACAATCTTCTACGTGATACGTTTTCAGTTCTCAGTGTGCTGTTCATATTTCTCAATTGTCTTCCTCGCCATATATCACGCTGTTGCAAGCCCCGAATGTAACAAATAAATTACGCAAATAAATGAATAACAATTAAAATTTTCCTGGATCGAACGCACGTACGAGTATCGAACCGCGTCGGACAAGCCACGCGCCAGCGTCCATCGTCCCCCTTTTAAATTACTCCGGTTAATTATTCCGCCCTTTCGAAGTAAGTTTCGCTCGTCCGGCAATTGCCGGCCAGTTTCCTCTCTCGCTCTTTCTCCTCCCCCAATCATCGATTCGATCTGACGCGACGCGGAAAGGACCATCACCGCGGAAACGGGGAAATTCAGCCCCGTGCGACGAACGGTTCATTTTATCTCGACTGATTAATCGGATATATCGAGCAACCGCCGCGACTGCGTCGCTTAATCGCATTTATCGTAATCCGCGTCCTCGTCCCGATCGAGAGCCCGCTTTAACGTTTCAAACCAATCGGCCACACGTTCATTATGTTACACCGTTTGTTTCGGCTATCGTTGTAATTAATTCGTCGAGCGGACGATTTCGCGGAGGTCGTGACGGTCCCTCGATCGAAAACGTCAACCGAGGTCGACAAAATCAACGATTGCAAAAAGTTCGCACCGGACGTTGTCGTGATCGATCACACGAGCTATCGTTCGATATTTTCGCGATCGAGGGACGAGTTTTCGCCTTTTTTCCGCACGCGAAATTGAGAGATGTGCAGCCGGCGTGTGACGTTAAATTTAGATTATATAAAATTGTTGATAAAAGAAATTTCACTCTACCATTCCCAACGAAATGTTCTCGATCAAATCACAGAAATAGTTGAACGTATTTAAAAATACTCAGATGTTTTGTGTTATTGGAATTGCAGAAGCAATATTAAAGAGAGAAAGAGAATCTCGTCCATGGTAACAAAAGAGTTAATTAAGACTTGTGTATTTAACCGAAAATCATACCGTTTTGATCCAATATTTTAGTGACACTAGTTCAAAATCACGATCGAAATGTTTTTTCGAAATGTAGTCGAGCAGCACTGACCAGACTATTAAGAGTCACGTAACACGTCCAGCAAAAAAAAAAAAAAAAAACAAGAAAAAAGAAAAAAGTGTCGAGAATCGACCGAGCAGCAAGTAGGATAATAATCGCTCAACAGGTTTTCTCTCGAACCTCGGACCTCGTGCATACACATGCTTCTCTCCTCTCGGTTGACGCGCCCGTCTTTGTCCCGCCACCGCGTCTGTGCCCCGAATCGATCGGAGCAACGTGTTTCGAATAAATTACGACCCCGCGTTTTTCAGGATCGTTGACCGAGCAGTCGTAAACGCGACGAAGGGACGAGACGATAAGGTGCGATACGCGATCGTTTTTACGAAAGAGGTTTCCTATACTCTTATGTCTCGCGTCCTTCGAAACTAATGTAAACTGTTCAACATCTTGAGTACTGCTCTCCGATTTGATAGGAATTTCTACGCGCAATCTACAATTCGCTAGTTGTTTTCTATTTGCTGTTACTATCAGCTTGGCCAAAAATTAACTGCGTTTTTCTGTTTTCTTGCAAATGAAAAGAACACGGTTAATTTACATTGTCATTTTTACTTTTGTTACTATCAGCTTGGCTCAAAATTAACTACGTTTTCCTATTTTTCTATTTGCAAATGACAGGCGAATTTTTCTCGGGAACCAAAAGCTTTATCAGACGATATATATATACCTTTTGCCATCTTTCAGGCAACAATATTTCGAATGACTCATCCCTAATTTCTAACGTAACATGTAACATAATATTTTCGATAACAAAGTATAACGTTGAATAACGTTGGCACTTCAAGTTTCGAGAATTTCCAAATTAGAGATTTTTGGGGAAAAATTCCGACGATCTGATCTGACAAATCAAACGAAAGACGAGGGAGGTTAACAACGAACGATGTCCCGTTCCTATCGTCACGCGTGCTCCGAAACGTTGCGAAATATCGGCACCACGTTCGAGGAAGCTCGATCCCGCGCATCATGGAGGAAAAAGAGCATCGTGTTATCTTGCGCAGTTGCTGGAATCTCGGATATCTCGATCCGACTGCGGCAATGGAAGGCGAGTTTATCACCGTGCCAGCCGGATAATCGAGACGTTCCACGCGAGGCTAAGATCGCGCAACGGGCAAACGAGCCAGGGGAGCCGACCGAGAAATGCTCGGCGAAACGCCACCCGGCAAATATTTACCGAAACGAACAAACGATTTATGTACTTGCTCGGCTGACTTTGCCGACGTGGTGCGCCGCGACGTTCCTTTCTCTCTCTTTTCCTCGTAGAATTTCGAAACAGTACGTACAAAGTGGAAAGAGAAGTTTGTCCATAGCTATTACAGATGAATTCTACACCTTCGATTTGATGGAAATACATGCAAACAACCTTGAATTTCAAGCTCAATTTTCTTTTTTTTTTTTTTTTTTTTGCATTGTACTTATCACGAGGATAAGGAGAAAAATATTTCCAAGCAGCCACAGTTCGCAATTTAATAGTTCTCTTAAAAAATAGCAAAGAAGTTTCTGACATTGCAAAAAGTGCTAACAACGACTTTACGGTTCTGAATTAGGTCAGAACATTTCACTAATTGTTTGATCATCTAGCTGTACTATCATAGTTGCAACATCAATTTGAGTCTGAATGATCAAATAATAAAACTAACTGTTAACATTACTCGAAATGTAAACATTACATGCACGCGTCCAGAATCATAAAGTCGCTGTTAGAACGCGTCCGTAGTACAGGCGATTAAGAATTAGATCCTTGGAAAAGTTTTACCTTCGTGATGAGTATTGGTAGAATACAGTGTAAAAAAAGAAAAAGAAAAGAAAATTTTCAATTTTGCGGCAAGTTCTTTACATGTATTTTCATCGAATCGAAGACGTAGAATTTATTTATAATAGCCACGGGCAAATTTTTCTTCCCACCCTGTACATGTTTACATACGACATGGCCTCCTCGTTTCTGAAACCATGATCGAGATTTTGGACATCGCGTCTCTCGCGAACGAGACAGTCCGGTCTAGTAAACTACGATTCTGGGTATCTCGCGAATCTTGGAAACGTTCCACGTTCTTTCGAGCCGGATCCGTGTCAAGGATTCGCGCGGCGATTCCAACGATTCGTGCTCTCGAGCGTGGATTCTCGCCCTCGTGGCGTCGGTGGGATGAAACGAAGAGCATCCGTTGCCTTTCTAAACCTTGAATGATCGGACGGTGGCTAAACGAATTCTTAAAAGATAGGAAAATTGCAATTTTCGACGTTCTCGCGATTGTTTGCTTGTTAATTGTTCATTGAGAGGAATGTTCTGTGTTTGAAAAGGGGAGAATTCCATGTGTTTCAAAATGTATAAATTTATTAATTCGTTGGGAGAGATGCCTTTGTGTTATAAAAGGAGAGAATTAGAAAAAGGCGAGCATGTTCCGAGATGTATAAATTAGGGAAATGTAGAACAGCCGATGCGATTATTGATTGGAAGAGTACATTAGCTATTACAGTGTATTATAGTGTATTAATGTATATAATGCTGAGACAAGTATTTTCCTACGGTTCTCCAACGTGTGAGCATCATCGTTATCGTCTCGACTATCGTGTCTGGCAGATGAATGCAAATTTTAGAAATCTACCATGCGATTTTACCACGAATTAAATACATTTGGCCTGATGAGAGCGAGGCAAATGCAAAAAGTGAATTGGTAAAAAAGATGCTAAACAGAATATGAGAATAATAGAGAGAGATTAGAATGTCCTTCTGTCACTTTTATTATTATTATTATTATTATTATTAGATTAATATTATTGTGTAATAAGTTCAAATCTCAATGTAATATTTTTAAATATGAATATGAAAATATACGTATTACATTTTTCTTTGCATTTCACGATATAACTGTACGTATTAGTTCTACTTCTTCGTAAAAGAACAAAAGTTTCGAAAGAAATACTAAAGAAACTGAACACATTATTTAACACGTTGACGGCCACGTTAATCTGCGACCGGAGATTGTTTCCTTGATGAAACCATAGTAGTCATCAAATAACATAAATCGTACTTCAAACAAGTAACCTAAAACGAGTATCGTCAACTAAAAAGTTTCGAGCATCATAGTTAATTATTGCGAAATAAAAAAAAAAAACTGCACTATTTAACGATTAAAGATCTGAATTAAAATACAGTGTACATTGTACAACAAAAATTAAGTGCGATGCGTTGTATTGAAACATCTCGAGTATAAATCTTAGTCCCTTGAGAGCGTTATGCAAATCTGGCGTGGCAGTCGACGTGTTAACATTTACCTACAAAGAATAAAGGGAACAAAACGACGTGCATATGCCGTTGACTAAACAAACTTTACGAAATACGATATTTGTTGGAATATAAACTAATACCAGTTCAAATAATGAATTAAGTCAACTCTCGAGAGTCGGATCTCGTTGTGGTTAACTGCACACAAACGGGGGGATGGTTCGCTGAAGAATGAAATCCACGGAGGACGACGTAGGGAATCGAGAGGGGATCGACACTGAATCGTTCGCGCCGCGTCGATTGAAACTTTTTCCCCGAATTGCAGTTCCGCGGGATCGATTCGTTGACGCGGACGCGCTCCCCCATTCCCAGACGGAAAATAGAAAGGCGAAATTGCTTTTCGTCGCGTCTCGTCGGTAAATAACCGACGTGGAAAGGGGGTTAAAGTAGCTGGCAAGTAATTTAGACGTCGATTCGGCCCGCGTTTAGACGCGTTTCCCCGTCCCGGATAGATAAAGTTTCGAAATCGGGCGAAATATTTGCACGAGCACTCGAAGATGCCGCGCGAGACCGAGCGCTCGAAGATGCGAAGACGCGAATCGAAAGATCTCGCGGTCCAACAGCCAGCTGAATTTCCAGCCGAACCTGGCCCAACGAACTCGACAACGCGCTTTCAAGATCCAAGGGAACCCGGCTGATCAAATATTTTACCAAGGCCCGCATTGCAGGAACTCGCAGATCTCGACATTTGCATACGTTATAATAAGCAAACATCGGCGGCGCTCGTTTGTTTCCCCTTACGGTTTGCAATTAGCAAACACCACGTGGCCGAGAGTTCTCTTTCGCGTCCCGTTAAGATCGCGTTGCCACGGCAACGTGGATTCTTTAGATTTTTCCGCCGCTCGACACCCGCGAGGATGGATCACCGCGAAGGAAACGAGAAGCTTCGCTCTCGCGAAACGACGTCTCCGCGCTTTGAAACAAAGGAGTGGAGACAGAGAGGCCAGAAGAAAGGAGAACAGCGACTTTGTCCGATGAAATGATAAAAATTTAGCACTCGATAATTTTCTGCTGTTATCGAAGTTTTAGCTCGTTCTTGAATCTCTCTGTAGGTCTTGTTTGAACGAAACGACACTTGCCTAGAGAAATGTTTTAAACGTTTCGTTTATTTTTGTTATTTATGCGGAAAGCTCTCGTTAGAATACAGCAATACAAAGAACGACGAGTAAGTCAACGTCGCGCTTCTTCCACCACATTCGTATATTTTCTTTCTTTCAATGCATTTCTTCGCGCTACAGGCCATCTGTTCTAAGTGTAAACGCAAAACTAAAGATTATACAGCTATAGATTATAACAACGACCCACGATAATCACCTACGAAACTACAATATAACTAATACTTGCGGGACAGCGTGTTTTACACCATTCGAGCTATTCACAGCGGAGAGACTGCGCCGGTTTCCATCACGCGATTGCGAGAGAAGTTTCCGAAATCTCTCGAGACGAGTGCCAAACTGTAATTTCTCCAGCCGCTGCGGGAAAGCAAGGCTCAAGTCTCAAAAACGTTTTCGTTCGCGATCTTCCATCAGTTCGGTGACGATGCTCTCTCCGAACGTATGGCGAGGGAGGAACGATCGATTCGAGAACACTGGAGGCAGGGTGGTTCGTGAAAGAGAAATAAGAAGGACGTGATGCACTGGACTCCTGGCGATCCCCTTTCGGCGGAAGTCGTGGCGGTGGTTTTTCGCCGGCGGAGAATCGTGCTCGCGGGCCCGTGAAACAGACGTAATTAAAACGGATGTAATTACCGAGACGGACGGGCCAGTGGAAGGGAGGAAGAGGTAGCTGAAGTCTGGCGTCGGTCGGCAAGGCTCGAAGGCTCCGCGCGTGCCGTTGCTCGCGGTCTTTTAACCCCTCTTGAGCGAGGCTGTATTTTCAACGGACTTTCGAGCGTTTCGTGAAATTATCGCTGCGCGGGCACCTTTCCCGGAGGCGCAGACTGAATCTCTTCCGCGAGAGATACGGTTGCGTTGCATCGCAAAGCTCTCTCTCTCTCTCTCTCTCTCTCGCCGTTCGTTTTGCAACGCGTTTTGTTTCCCCCCGGGACAGCGCGCGCCGATGCAAAAACAATTTACTCCCCTTTTCTCTTTTCCTTGTCCGGGGCTCTTCTCTCCGCGTGTCACCCGGTGACCTCGCGTCTCTACGTTTCCATTTTCCAGCGTTGGTCGACGAGAGTTGGTGCTTCACCTCGTCTCCCTTTGACTTGTCGAGAATTTGTCGTACTGGTAGTGACATCCAGCGATTAACGAGTTATTCCGTCGCAGGCTTATTACACTGTTTGCCCGTATCATTCTATGCCTGCGAGTCAGGTTAAGAGCGATTCTTCTACGCTCGTGAGAAAGATCTGATGGTAATGAATTTTTTTTGTAATGCGACATTCAAGATGCCAGTTTATCCAGTTTGTTTGCAACTGTATGAATGTAGACATTTACACTATTTATAGTCAATGAAAGACTTTATTTTTGTTTCATCGTAAATGTTAATTTGACACGAGGATGAGGATTACATTTTATATATAGGTTATATATAATTTTTTACGTGGTGTGTGACAATTCGTGGCATTTTGTCGAGAAAAAAAGTCTGTAATCTATCGTTTGTTGCACCTTACAATATAAAATGGGCGACACATTTTGAAACTAGAAAAAACGTTCTTTGAAACGAGCCTAAATTTTATTATTGTACGATTTATTTATTTTCACGAAATTGTCGCGACTTCACGCGGTATCGATGTTTAACGTCCAAATATTAATACGAGCATCACTGTATCAATCTCGGCAAGTTCAATAAATCATTGTAAATACATCGAGTTTAAACGTCGTTGTTAAGGGGAAACACTTCGATTCTCGAATAACACGTTGAATTCATGGAAAAGGCAAAAGAAAAATTGACCCGGAAACTCGACAGGAGAGGGCTATTAATTTCGTTGGAATAAATAAATAAATAAATAAATAGCTAGCGAGCGGCGTGGAAAGAAAGGAGAGGAAAGGAGAAGAAAAAAGAAAAAAAAATGTTCGGAACCGGAAGCTGATGAGAAGCGTTCCGCGACGGTTTTCTATTCTACGACGGTCTTTCGGAATATTCTTCGGTGATTTATCAGTGACGCAAATCCGCGGCGCGAAGCCATTCTCCCGAAAAAAAAAAAAAGATGGGGGGCGAAAACTCGCGATGAGCTACCCGGTGGGGTAGCTTCGGGGAGTAGAAAATCCTTTGTCGGAGCATCGTCGCGGCTCTTTGCGCACCGTTAGCGAGCAGTCATCGTTCGGCGAACGTACGCGCGTGTTACCGGTTGCCTTCGAATAATAAAGCCTCCGCTTCTTTGCGAAATGCATCGGATAGAGCGAGCAGAGGAAGAGAGAGAAGTGAGTGAGGAGGGGACACGTCGCGTAAGCGTTTTCTCGTTTAACGGGAAACTACGGGAGATCGGCCGATCCTTTTCGATCGTCGTCGAGAAAGCGGGGATTTTCGCGCGACAAGACGAATCGTCTCGCGTTCTGAAAGAGCGTATTACGGCGCTCGACGGGTCAAACAAAGTTAATAAAAACGCTCGCACTTGCAAGGAAAGAATTTCTATGTCAATATTTTTTTTTTTTTTTTTTTTTTTTTTTTTTGGGCACCATTGCCAAAGGAATAGTTCAATCTTCGAACTCGTGGCGATATCGAGCCTCGAAACTTGTGGCTGGGTATTGAAAAATTTTATTAGCGTTTTTTAAATTGTTTAAAAGTTTTTTAAATTGTTTAAGTTCAGTTCTCGTTCACGCGTGTCGATGATTGAGGGAAAGCTTGCTTGGGTAAATTGTTACCTGATAAATTAATCATTAATAATTAGTAAACTAACGACTAATTGATAAATAACTGTTTAACTATACAAGATAAAATACACGTTTCATCATTTTGGAAAAAATTATCCGAATTTCGAATTTTTGAATTGGCTGCCTCGTCCGTTGCGGCGTCATCGCGGTCCCTGTGGCCAACGTGGCCGCCATTCTTCTCTTTCTTCGCGCGCGCGGTGGTGGCCGAAAGAAAAGGACGCGCACGGCCTTAATACGCAAGTATTAATAACGAGCAGTTTTAGGCACCGACTCGGTGCGGTGGTCGGTTCGTCGCTTCGCAGCCGCAGCAGCGAACCGAAACAAGATTCTACTTGGCCAGACGTTATTATTCGCGTCATCCTTGACATCGCATTTACACGATCCCCGTTCGGTTGGCTGTGCCTGAAAGGACCAGGAGAGTACCCTGGCTCGCTTATTACGAACCACCCCTCGTCTGCCTCCTCGCGCCGCTCAGTAACCCGACGACCATGGTTTCTAGATACTCTATGCCGAATCCCTATGTCTGTGCTTCTCGAAATTTCATCTTCCCTCGAGCCAACGTCTCTCTCCTCTGGAGTCCTTCGTCGCCCTGCCATCGCGGTGATTTCAACGATCGATCCTTAAAATCGTCGTCATTTCGCTCGAACGAAGTCGGGAATCAGTAATTGTTATTGTTATTGCTTTCAGTTTGTTGTTATATCACTTTTCTTATTCTGTATCTCTCTTTTTCTTTTTTTTTTTTTTTTACATTGTAATTTTCTCATTGCATCGGTAATTCAGAATTTTTTAACTCGTGGCGAAGAATGGCGAAAGAGAAGTATAAATACTTGTTGGAATAGTCTTCTAGACTGTTTTCACATACTTTTGAAGGACTTAATTTCATTAACGTAATTGGAACGTGATCATGAAAAGTTTTGTAAACAAAACAAAATCTACAAACCACAAAAATTTTAAAATTGCAGCATACAAAATTTTTTCATAGGATTGTTATTATTATTATTTTTTGACTTTGTAAAATTAGTTATAAATAATGAGTATCAGTACTGGAAAATTTTCGTTGCTGTCAATAACAGTTATCGATGAGGGGAATTTATTTCAGTTAAATTAATTGGTGGTAAATTTATTTTGATTCTATTTATTCTCTTGTTAAGTTCCGCGAGATTTACGTCGGGTGCGGTTGTGGAGGATTTTGATGGAATGCAAAACAATACTTTACACTTTACATTATTATAAGCGATCGGAACGGAGTTTTCGTCATTGATAATTGTTACGTACAGCAATTAATAATTGTTGTATAATTTAATAAATTGTTAAATTATTTTCCCTCGTCAATAACTGTTATATGTGTAAGTGATGAAAGTAGAATTCACATCAGCCATCAGCAACGAAAACAATTTTCAATTCACAATTGTCATTTGTTGTCAAAAACGTTTGAAAAATGAAATTTTTTTCATCATTTCGAATAACATGGTAAAATTTCCTCATATTGAAATAAATAAACCAAGTTTCAGTTATTGATTATTTTCACGAAAATTTTTTGCAACAACCATTACTTTTTTATTTTTTTTTTAACTACTGATTATTTTTTTGTTATGTTTTAATTACTTTTTATTGAAATCTCTCTCATTCAAAGAACGACTCGATGAAGCCGCGTTTATATTAGGGAACTTTTGATCGATATGAAGTCTTACGAACAATGTCAACCACGTTGAAACGATTTCTGTCCGTTTCAACTACACATATGTATAAACGTAGCCTGAGAGGCGAGCTTTATACGTAGACGTGAGATAAGTTCGAGAAGTCGCGTGCAAATGAAAACGAATCGCTCCCCGACCGTGCCTTGGACAAGACGAACGCGTTCGCTCTAACCCTTTCGCTACTGCGGGGATCTATATATCTTTGGCTGTTATATATCGGTTGTTATCGAGATTAAAACAGCCCAGAATAACCTACCATTGAATTACATTTCCAAACTTTACGTTTTATTCGATTTTTGTTTGAAATTTCAGCTAACAACTGAAGAAAAGTTTGGTGATTCATTAGAGTGCATTTAATATTGATAATTTGTATAATATGAATGAAAGTATATAGAATGATTCTTAAATGCATTTTAAGTGATGAGTCTACACAGTCACATAAAAAAATACATAAAAAGATATCATATGAATCTATATTTTGCATATCTCAGCTTTCGAATGATGGACAATTGATTAATGTTCCATGTGTCTGAATAACTTCAAATCTATCTTGAATCCATTCGCGCACATTATTCACCTCAATTAAATTAACCCAGTGGATTTTAAATTGCATCGAAAATAAAAGTTTAATGAGTCTTGTTTAACACATATCGATAGATATTTTTTATAAACATTTTCTTCGATCATCTATAATTCGAAAATTAAGGTACGTAAGATACAAAGTCACACGATACTTTTTTTATTTTATTTTATTTCGTTGCCATTATTTATTTTATTGATTAATCACTCAAAGTATAGACACAAAGGAACAACCTCTACAATATTGATAATGGCATTTACCCTTTATGTTGCTCGTAAGAAGGGTAGATCCTACAAAAGAGAGGGCTACCCTTAATATAATAATGAAAAATATTAACCCTTTGTATGCCACAGACTCCGCTATGACGACAATAATTCTATGCAAAAAATTTCGTGGTTTGATGAAAAATGTTTTATCGTTGAAAAATGGAAAAAGAAAAATGTTCCAAAGCTTTTGAACTTTGCTACATATATGTGGAGACAATTTAACTATCAATAATAGTGAAGTAGTGCCAAAAAGAAAAAGAATAATTGTGAATTAGCGAAAGCAAAATTCAAAATTCACTCTTTATAAAAAGAGTCAAGGTAACAAGCATATAATGAAATTTTTAAAAATCTATCATCTGTAGATTTTCTTATTGGATATATTGTAACGAGACAAATCAATTTTCTAATTGAATTAATTCACTTGCAGGTTCTACATATAGACTTAGCTTTGTTTTAAAACTTGTTTTAATATACGAAATTGAACTTCTTTATTTTTTAAATTTACTTTGCAGACTAAATGTAAATTTCAAAAGCAGCAATGAATTTTGCAACAAAAAATGCTAAGACCATGCCGATTATTATACGACAAATTAATTACTCGATCAAAAAAAATAAGAAATTTTCGTCCATAAAAATTAGAATTTAGCAGAAGGTAATTAGAATTTGGTGTCGTAAGATTCGAGGTGATTGCTATTCTCTTCCCACGTTTTTTCAACACCAATTTCTCGTGTCACGTTTGAGCTTTGAAATCTCGTGAAAAATCGACGATTTTTCTTGATGATCATGCAAAAGCACCACCATCACCCTCCCATCTCACTCCGTTTTCCCTCGTGCAGCTTGTTATATCGTCAGAAGACGCCACGTCGAGAGAGAGAGAGAGAGAGAAAAAAAAAGACTCGCACGACGATGTGTATCGATAAATTACGTCGTCCCGGTCGTGTTTTCTTTCCTCTGCCGCTTCTCGTTAACCGTTGCCAGAGTCGCAAGCCCGTTTGAAAAATCGATCCGGAAGCCAAGAATTTTTCACTATACACCCTTACGCGCGACGAAGTTGCGATAGTAATTTCGTAACGAGGACCCCGCGAGTTTTAATTAATATAACTCGGTGACGCGTTTCGCGATCGGCTGTCCGTTTCTCTCCGTAACGCGTCCGACTTTCCTCCCTCCCCCCCTCCACCTCGTAATATTTTAATCATGCGGAAGAATGTGAATTTTTCAACCGGCCGTCCGTATTCTAGACAAATTTCCGCTTAATTAAAAGCGCAGAGTCTTCGTAATTTCGTCGGGTAACTCGCTCTTGGATGATGAATTCACGTGGATATCGCGATCACGAAATTCATTCTGCCATTAACAATTATATTAAGTCTTTAACCATAGACAATGATTAAGTCGATAGGTGTCGAAGAAAAATTGCGTAAAACACGGATGACGTTGATAAGCGATCTGAATGATTTATTCGCGTTGTTTAGTTTAGCGTAAGTTAAATTAATTTATGTTTATATTATAACATAATATAATAATAATAAAATATAATTATTATATAACAATATATGATTATAGTGATATATGATTATGATATAATTTATATTACGTTTTCATTCGTAGCCGTTGATCAATTCACGTTTCAATTTTATCATTTCTTTGGTTGCAGTTAAAGGGGTTGAAAACCTTGAATTTAACTGAAATAATAAACTTAATTAACTGAAATTTTCGATTATGTCCCGTGTACGTTCAGATTCTTTTATTCTGATCCCGATTATCATCAGACAACCAAGAAAAACTTCTTAACTTTTTTCCGGTTGCCTCAATTCTTTCGAGAATCGTGTGCTTGAATTATTATTAAAACACGCTGCCAAATATGTACATACACATCCTGAATTAAACGGAGACTTTCGCCTGCTCGAGAGAAATAAATTCAATTAAATCGAACGGCATTGGATTAAATGAAGTTCTCGCGTTCGCGTTCGCTATCTACTCGACAATGAGATTTATCTCGCTCGATTTCGCCGATCAACTCGTATTGGCGTTTCTCCGCCATTTCGCTCGTCCGGGAAGAGATTCATATCAACGTAGCCAATTTCGAGGGAACGCGGTAACGCTGTGTCTAAGCTTCCCGAGGATTTTATAAGGTGTGTAGAAGTCGTCGAGTTAAACCAAGAGGGTGAGTGGCGCTCGTAAAGTCGTCGGGCAGTGCTATTGCTTTCCAGCAGATTCGTTCAGACCGGTATCCTCCTCGCCGGAAGTAGCAATCGTCCGGATCGATGCAGTTACATCCCGGGATTATATCGTGGAACGTATCGTATTAAAACGCTGTATTTTAATTTAAGCATCGCGTAGCAGCGCGCTAATGGTTCTTCACCATTAAAATTAAACATCGTCCCAAAGGACTAATTTGACGAACCCAGGGGGTGGAGAATTGATCGCGTTAAACAGCGTGATAGTATACAAGCATTGCATTTACGGTTGCTCGTTTTCTTTGAGAGAGAGAGAGAGAGAGAGAAAAAGAGAGAAAGAAAAGGAACGCTTGTAACGACGAGGTTACTTCCAACAGAGTTCAACTTCGTCTCCCATTTCTCCAATTAAATTTGTCCCTCGGTGTTAAGTTGATTCAATTTAAAAAAAGAAAACTAATACATAATTGGAAGGTAAATAATTGAATTCGAAAATCGAAGGGTTGTAGTAAAAGGCTTACGTGTCCTATTTTTTTAAAAAAGAAGTGACCTTTCGTTTCGTGTAATAGGAAAAATAATTACAAATTCCGAATAGTAGTATTAACTGAATATCCACAATTAATGAAATAAACAAACTACCTATATTTACATTTATAATTTTTATAATAAACAAATATAGGGTGATTCGCGCGACTTGCACATCTGGAACAACTTTTAAATGATGCGTTTAACGAAAAAATTGTTCAGTACAAAAGTTGTATGATTTCAAGGGAGGCAAAATGCGGCGTATCAATCGTTTTATGTGTATTTCGAAATTTTCAAGTTCATCTCTATTTGTTCAATCGGACTATACATTTTTTTCATCATAAAGAAGAATATTAAATTCCAAGTGAGAAATGTATTAAGTCATATTCATCTTAAATCTAATGGTTAAGGAAATAGTTTACGATATGTACATTTGTGTATAATAATCAAACTATCTAGAATAGATAATCAAACTAATAATCAAACTATCTAGAAAGAAAGACTCGAAGAGAGGAAAGAGAATTATTGCGTAATAATAGTCATTCCGCGTTCCAAATATTTCGAGAAACGGTATTTACGTTTATAAAATAATTTACCATACTTGAATTTCGTACGTATATTTTCCGGCCCGTGCAAATGCACATATTGCAATCGTCGCGTCGCGTCGGTGGAGTTGACACAGTAAATACCTGGTACCTCATAAAATTCATATAAACTTTTTGAAAAAAGTTGCGAAAATCTTACACAGTACAGCCAACGAACGACTACTTTGACGGGGCTACGCCCGTCTCTAATTACGAAATGGCTCGGTCGTAACGTTCGTACATATTTTACAATTAACCGTGAACTACATAGCTAGGTCTTCGATCACATTCGAACAAGTATGTTCGATAAAACTGCCGATCGAGCGTAGCGAGTTTCACCTGGAAAAAATTGGTGACGAAACGATCGATCAAGTTGAATCAATTTGGAAACGGAAAGGGAAGGGGAAGACGCGAGATATTCGAGCACGTCTCTCTCTCTCTCTTTCTCTCTCTCTCTCTCCCTGTTACTAGATTGACATCGGACGAGGGTGAAACAAACGAACCCGCAATTTATCAAAGTTGCTGCAGCCGGGGGCGAAACTTAAACCGGTCTGCCCATTACTAAGTATCGAGTAATTAGTTCTTGGTAGCTGTGCGCAAACTGTGTGCCTTCTTCGGCTCCCAGCTACTATGTATACTTATCGTCTTGGATTAATTAATCCAAAACTCTCCCGGCCCTCGAGCCTCGTGTTCCCCGAATCGAAAGGGCGCTCCCGCTGCAACTTCGGCCGGGGGAATAACTAATTTCCCGCGAGAAAATAAACTCGACTTGTCTATTTCGGCTAATGGCCGGCCTCGTGCGTAGGGTTAATCTTTATTGCGCGTTCGTCGTGTGTCGATTGATCAGCAAGGGGAGAGATGAAAAGGACGGGGCCATTCTCGAAGGGTCGTCGTAACGCGTTACGATAAGAATGAGTTTCGATGGGCGGGACGAGGGCAAGGGCGAACGCCGGAATCGTAGGTGTAAAAAAGAATGGAAGGTCGTGTAAATGGAACGAAGAAAAGGGAGACAAAGGAGATCGAGGAATTCGGGATCCGATCTCCGAAGGGTATTCGACCTTTCGACCTGTCCACGATATTCACGGACACGTTGCTTCGTGGTAACATAGGCGTAGTCGGTCAGAGTCGATGATGTGATAAAATACATTTATATAATATAATAAAATTAAACATCTATACCTGAGAGTAAATAGTTCGCAATTGAATGAGAATTTAGTCAGTTAACGAAAGAAAATTTGCAGAATTATCTCGAGTATATTCTACACAATTGAACTACATAATTTAGTCTTATTAACTATGAATAAAAAAGCTTGCAAGTTAATAAAATAACTGTTAATGCAGAAACATTTGCAGAATTATCTCGAGCATATTGTACACAACTGAACGATAATTTAATCGTATTAACTATGAATAAAAATGTTTGCAATTGTTTAAATATTTCTCTCTTCGTTCTAGGTCTTCGTATTACTTCTGCGTCAATTTGACAAATTTTAAGTTGAATAAAAAACAGATGAATGGAAGGAGATTAAAATGTCGAGCGGGTCTTAGATTCACTCGCGGTTGATTCGCGCGTCGATTTTTCGTTTGTAAGCGAAGGGGGAAACCGATCTCGCAGCGAGAGAAGCGAAGGCTGACGCAGCGGCGTCATCCACGACTGCATTTCCATATATAAACGGAAGGATTCGTCGGAGACTGGACGGAGCTTTGGCAGTGAGCCAACGACAGCTCGTGCCACCGACTCTATTCCGGCATAGCTAGTTCGACTGGTGGATGGTCGTCGTTTCGGCTGTATTTCGGCTGCGTTTCAGTTACGGGCTACGAGGGGCAAACGCGTTGCCGCACCTGCGGCATGCTCGCACTCTTGCGGAGCCGACCGCCGGTAATTAGAGCGAACTGTTCGACAAACTTTTACCACGTCACGGTCGTATGCTCCCATTTCTGTACCAATTCCCATTCTCGTTGTCGGTTTTATTTGATTGTTTGTTCGTTTGTGTTTGTTCTTTTAGCGATTGACGAGCATTAGGCACGTTTATGTACGCGTTAGAGGAAACAAAAGAAGAAGCGAATTGACAAATATATGCAGCGTGCACGAGAGAAGTAACGAGCAGTACAAACAGAAATGAGATAAAAATAATAGAAGAAAAAATATCACGATCGGGGAAAGTGTAAAGACACGTAAAACGTTTAAACAGTAAACAATAAACAAGTGCTGAATTTTTGCAAATTTATTTATTTATCCACGGGTGATAAACCCTTTTTCACACTGACACGGACTTGCTGAAACGATTTGAGTCAATACAGAAGCGATTAACCCATTAAGGACCAACGTCGCGTTAACCCAACGTTTCACTTGCAATTTGTTTTCAATTAATTTATATCAGCCCTTCAAGTGTTTATTAAAAGTATCAAATCTTCAGAAATTTAATACTGAATCAGGAGCATACAGTGAATCAAGAACACATTCATCCTTATCTGACATGTATCTTTTTTGAAGTTCTGATAAATAAACTAATTATTTTAGATATCTTTATAATCTAAGCACTGAAAGAATCAAAGATAATCTCGTATGAGAATTATGACACAACATGAGCACAGGAGAACTCATGTATTCCCTGGAATGTAGTTTTTCATTTAATTGTACAAACTAACAAAGTAATCAAGAAGGGGCAGGGAATCGCGCGATTAAGAAATTAAGAAAACAGCGAGTTAGCTTAAACTAGAATTTCTAAACTAGAATTATCACGTGAACGTTTGATTTCCGAACGGTCGAACATCACCGGCGAGAGAAAGAATTGATTCTATCGCCTGTAGGCTAGCGCGCGTAAAGCACAAAGAATCGTTGCAGCGACATTGTTACCGGAATGGGTAACTAAAAATTCTTTAGCAAACTCGGTGGCTCGCCTTGTAGCATATTTCGTGATACGATGGCCGAATAATTGAATCAAATTCCAATTGTGGCCAATGAAGAATACGCGAAACGGGAGAGCCTTTGTCGTCGCCGATGTTTCCATCGGTATCGATATCGAAACCGGTATCGACGTATCCTTGTCCCCGACCCGGACAAACGGGGCAAAAAGATCTTTCCCGATTGCTCGTCTGGTCGAACGTTAATTAACCATCGGTAGGGAGGAAACGAATATAACATCGGCCTTTGGCCGCGGAATATTGGAAACGAATTTTGGTCGATCGTCGGTGATTCGACGATGGTGGAGAGCCAACGATGGTTTAAAACGGTACCACGAGTTCGCGTAATTAATCCCGGGCTCTGGGACGATGTAATAACGCGATATCGTTGACGTCGAAACGGCGAGGGACGGGGGAGAAAGGGGGTGAACCAGGCCGACATACATCTCGAATCAGGCGAGATGTACACATTCGAATCACGTTCGTCAGATGGCACGGGCCATTGTCACCGACGAGACTCGCTTAATCGTCTTCTGTCTCATCGATAATTGGGCACGAACGATGCAAGATCGCCGCGTGTCCTCCGATACTCCGAAGCGATTACAGCGAGTTTGTTCGAGACTATTCCAAGGTGTAACTATGGCAAACTACTTTGTTTTTGCGCCGATTTAATCGAATCTCGCGGAAGGAGACGAAAGGAGGTGTATATAGATGGTTTTGGCCGCAAGTCGGTGGGTAGCAGGGACAAAGTCCCGACTAGTAACTCGGTTGTTCGGATTGTTGTTCTCGATGAATGCTCATTGTCCTCGCGTTTGTCGAGGACGGATTACTGGACAGAAATTGAAAGATCGATACAGAATGCAGACGGTCGTCGGCGGAGGGGGAGAATGTACAACGGCGTAGAAAATTCTACGCGCTACGTGCTGCGATGCGAACGTACGAAGGCATACGCCATCTTCTTTTTTTAAATATTGTGCGTGAACATCTATCAACACTCTTGGATCTACAATGAGTTCTCTAACGGTACAAGTTTAATATTAAAGAAAATGAAAAATAGGAAAGAAATTATAGAAATATATAAAAATCATAGAAATAATAAGAATACTTGGCTTCGTTCGCCAATTTAATTTTCGTACATTTTATTTCATGCTGATAGTTATGTTTCTACTTCATTATTCATTCGTTGAATTATTACTTTACCGTTATCTAGAATTTTTTTCAATCGATGAGAGAATCATTCTTCTTTCACTTTATTCCCTCTCGCAACAAGGTTACACCCTGTTTTTAATTTATCAGAAAGTATTACACGTACATCTAAAAATTGTCGAGAAATTATCTCAAGATCTCGACGCCATCAAAAGAAATTCATGCTTGTTATTGAAACATTAATATTATTATTATATCACGTAATATGTATAACGTATTATATTCTATTGTGATATATTAAAATATACATAACAAATTGTCAAACAACACATTGAGAAACAACAATTTGACAAACTATCAATTAGACATGCAACTAGCTCTCACACTTGCTTCAACTTGAGGGGAATAACTTCCACGCGTACAACAGACATTGGCAGTGTACGAATCTCTGAAGAACGAATTTTGTCGCGAGCAAAATTCCTCTGTAAAAATCCGACTCGGTGGCCGGTAAGCCGAGCAAATCGTTGGACCAACGGGTTCTCGGAGCAAAAGTAGTAGTGGTAGTCGGCTGACGGCGGAAGTTGCCCCAAGGACGCAACTTCCGACGCTGGTCGGCTCGACGCGCCACTTCGAGACCCTTGCTTGCCGCTGCCGAGATAAATTGCCTCGGAAGAACATTCCCAGTCCACCCTCGTTGTGTTCCGATCGTCTCACAGAGACAGCTGTGCTTTCCCCGCGTTACGAAACGCGTTACCTCTTTCTTCGTCACGTCGTTTTCTCCTCCCTCTCATTTCTCTTCCCAGAACGCTAGTAGACGGCCTCGCAACGACCAACAACCCGGGCAAAAATGAAACGAAACGAAACGAAACGGAATGATCGAGCCGTGACGGCGTAAATCCTTGGGAATTATCGGCCGGAAAGCTTAACAGTGCCCGAAGAGATGGCTCGATTTCAGCGCGCATCCATTACGGCCACGTTCCTCGAAAGGAGCAACTGTTATAGCCTCGCGTAGCCGTGCGCCAATTGCCGAGCGAGTTGCCACGAGCGAGATTGTCAAATTAATCGGGCCGGATCCGCCGCGAACCTTCGTTACATTAAGTGCACGTCGACGCGTTGTTGGAGGAGAGACATCGCGCGTATAACGGCGGTTCTGTCTGCTTTCCATTATTCGTCGAATCTCACTGCAGCTCTCAATGGCGGCTATCTTTGAGAACGAAGTCGTGCACCCTCTTCCAAAAGAGAATTCCACCCGAAATGTCTTCTCGCGTCTCGAATTGTCGTTTCAACGTTCGACCTCTGCGACCAGTACCACGATTTCCTAAACTAGCTTCTCGTTTCTAATTGCCCCCTTTTCGTCGTTGTTTCACAGTCGAGAGTACGACAAAGTCCATTTACGCCATCGACGAGCCGAGGAGAACGAAGGCGCCGTCAAAACGTGCGATTCGTTACATCGCTTTGTTCGCCAGTGTGTGTAATGTCGATTGTAACGAATATTGAACGCCGTGGCAAAAGAGATCGAATCGTTTTCTCGTCTTCAACCGAAGATTTAGTTGATGCGTCAGAGGAAGAAAATATATAAAAAAGGAAAACGAAAAAGAAGACTTAATCTGGATCAATCGAACATCGAACAAGTACTGGGCTAAATTCGTGAAACAACAAATCAAACGAATCAAATACGAGGCTTGTGTATTGATTGCAACGGAGTTAATTTTTCGAAACGCAGTGCATTCGTTCGTGGGCTTTGCGTGTATACAGAAAAAAAGGGCGAATAAAAGAAAAAGGGTTCTAGGGTAGAGAGTATTCGCCGAAACGTGAAAAAAAAATAGTCCTGATAAACGTGGTCGAAAAATTAATAGTTTCAATGTAAATAAACGATTTTCTGTTTCGGTTGAAATGCTTGTGAAAAACGCATGTCTGGGAATCTTTGGAAACAGTACGCAACTCTTTAATACAAAGATGTCGAGCGTGCATAGAAATGAAAGGAAATCAAAAAGAAAACTTCCTGTAATTAAAAAGAGAAGAAATTATAAGGTGAACCACAACTTACACATAGTACGATAGCTGTCATTCTGAAGATAATTGTTCTTCAACCGAAGCAAAAAATCGTTTATAACTCCAAAACTATTAATTGTCCGACGAAAAAAGATGTTTATCGGAACTTTTTTTCATATTTCGACGAGTACTCTGCCCTAGAAGTTACGAATCTTCTATTCACCCTGTATATTAATAAATAATTGAAAATAACGATAAAACACTATCGATAGATGCTTCTTCTGCAGCATAAATGGATCTTAAACCTTGGGCTGAAATCCTCTTAATTTGTCCCGATGTAGCGTGTGTCTTTCGTCTCGTCTCGTAAATGATTAAATAGAATTCCTTTCGTCGTTTTCAATCTTTTTTCTTTTTCCAGCGCGGAAGACTGCCTACGCGAGGAGATGTATCGCGAAGCTTGTCGAAACTCTGGTGAATAAATAACGGAACAGGGATCCGTGTATACCATTGCGCATCCATCGCGTTCGTTGCCGAATATCGAGGAACTCGTTTTATCTTGTCGTTTTATCTCGATAAACGACGAGGCGCCAAAGGAGACAGATAGACGGCCGGAGGAGAGAGAGGAAGAGAAATAAATAGAGAGAGTGAAGGACGAGTCGGAGATAGGGGGAGAGAGGAACTGGCGCTTCCGCTAGATTTTCCGAAAGGTGGCTGGCGTTTTGCCAGATTCTTCGCGTCGGTTATCGTGTTAGAGTGAGAAACGCGTCCCGAGGGACCGTGTCTCGCGACGCGACCATCTAACGTATCTGATAGACACTGAATACACGTGTACATTACTCTGAGTGTAATTTTTAATACCGTGTGTTTTAAACACACGCTGGCCGCCGGTCACTCTGTATGCAGTGGCATGAAAGAAACTTCCATGTTTTGAAAATGATCTTATTTAAGATCTTCAAATATTAACGTCTGCAGACATTACCTGGGTATGAAAAAATAGGAAAGGAAGGGAGCATTCATAAGCAATCTGCAATGCATAGATGTTAGATGGTCATCAAAATATTTCTCTGTAATTTTCAATAGAGGCTTTCACTATCCCAGGCATTCTTTCGATTACTTTATTTAAATTTTCAAACTATATATTGTCCCAACGGTGTTGTAAAATCTCCATTAGGTGACTGTGCGAGGTTGGAGTATGTCTATCAGGCTCTTTCCATAACAGCCCAAACGGGTCGAAATAAAGCGACTAGAGACCAATTTTGTTTATTAAAATTCTTTTATCTTTCAAGTATCCTCTAACGTGGACGAATCCTCAGAACTCGCATAATAAATTTAAATGCAAAATTACTTGATAAAAACATTTGCACAAATTTTGAATTACCACACGTGGCTTAAAATTTTAAAATCTGGAAATGTATAAATTAACATGCATAAATATTTGGACGCGACCCAAATAGCACGGAGGTTTCGTTCACGAACATTTCTCTACTGTTAAATATTTCACAGCTTACTATAACCGAGATGAAATGCTCTGAAGTTTTATGTTCATTTCTAATAAACAAGCGATAGTTCATCAAATAATAAAATTTCAATTTCGTAAAGCAAACGATAAACTTGGACTCATTTTAAAGAATGAAATTCATTCCAAGATGTTTTTACTTGTCACGTAGCGGAAAAAATTCACATAATAGATACGTGAAAATTAATTGAAAATTCTTTTTTCACGACTGAATCTATGAAAATTGAAGTTCGAAGCTTCCCCTTTACAATAATATCTCAGAACTTGATGTATAATTTTTTCTACATTTTCAATTTTGAGGCGAAGACGAATATAATGATTTTTTTTTAAATTTTCACTGACTGAGCCTGGTTCAAAACGTATGTTCATTGTGTAAAATATGTACTCTACACAAGTACATATATTGTATTATGTAAAGTATGTACAATACTAAAGATTAGATATTATAGAACGCGTATACGTTCCTCAGCAAGTGAGTGCCACACATGACACTTTTCAATTTTAATACACACTCAGAACCGCGATCTGCAGTGCCTTTTTCACACTAAAGAAGAAAAAAGGGGGAAGAGGAACGAACAGACGAAAGAAAAAGTAAAAAAAAAAAAAAAAACGAAGAGCAAAATCACCGGTACCGAATCCAGACAATCCGAGTTACACACACGATTTCGCGATCACGGGGCTGAAAAAGTTTAAGCTGAGGGGGGGAGGGGGGGGATTGATTTCCAACGAGTCGACGTGGTCCGTCGGGATTCCGCAGATCTGTTCGGATCACTCGGCTCGCGACGCGTTTGTCCAAGCTATCTCATCGCGGGTGTGTATAATGTTCCACGATCCGGGCCGTTCTCAACAAGAGCCGTTCGTCACGGTACCGTTTCTTCCTCTTTTCTCCTCCGTGGGATTCCCCCCTCGTCCGCCACCCTCCCTTCGCCCTGCCCCGTGGCATTCGCGTAACTTTGCGATTCCGTTCCCTCGGCGAACAGCTGCCTCGCTCCAGGCCACTTTTTCTAATCTTCGCCGACCCAATTTTCTCGAAATACTTGCTTTCGGTTTTTCGAAGCCGGCGCTCCCGCGCGAGAAAGGAAATGGAGCAACGCTGGGAAATTTTAATAACGCCGCTGCAGGGCTCGTGTGTCAGAGGGAGGAAGGGAGGGGAAGCAGAAGCCGTGCCGATTCCGCTCGAGAGAGAGAGATCGATATCCAACGAGAGTAGCGACGAGGGTACGAGAGAGTACCCGGAGAGACGAGCGACCGTATCGGAGAATATTCCTCTATTTCGGATATTTCCTAAAGTATACGCGAAAGAGAGAGAGAGAGAGAGAGAGAGAGCACTCGATAATCCGCGCGACGCGTCCACGTCCGCTTTAAAACGAAACGATGTCCCTCTTGCCACAAACGAGCTTCGCTCGCGCGAAACTCCCTTCTAACTCGTCTCGAATCTTCCTCGCCCCAAACTTTTTTCCATCCAAGTTTCTCCGGTTCCGCGCGGTGGCTTCTCGACGGGTGAAGAGGAATCGGGGAAGAAAAACAAGTGGAATCGAAAGGGGAACTCGAGCGACGAAGACCCGCGAGGCTTAACTTCGGCCCTCTGTTTTAAGGAAAGTCACGAATGGTGTCGATCGTGTATATCCTCCGCGTATATCCCTTGGGATTCAAAGGATCATTCACTGATGTGGAAAACTATGGTTGATGTAGACTGTCTTTATTGTGTAATGCCTGATGGCTTCTATTAAATTTTTGCTTGAATCAAAATGTGAAAAATTACTGTCGATTTACTGTCTCGATACTCTTAAAATGTTTCGAGTACTTGATTTTCTCAAAGTCCTCCTTTACTTTGGATTGCCCTTTCTAAAGGACTTTGAGGAGGGAATAGAACGAGGGAGGAAGTATGATCAATCAGGAAGCATGGTGGTTCTCAGGTTCCCAAAATTTTCCATTGCCGCCTATGACTCGGATGGGGTGACATTTCTGGAAACGATTTTGTCTTCTGCAAATTATCCCCTCTGCCTACACAATCTTTTGAATACGCACGTGTTTTTTTAACATAGCAATCTTATGGAAGGTGTGGGAGACCTCATCGCACGTGAGATTGACCAAATTTATGGAGCGCCTAGTTTGAAGTTTTCTAAGTGGTCAAATGGTTTAGAACAGAGGTGGCGAACTGGCGGCCCTTGCCCCTACTTTCCTGATCGCTAGTGCTACCCCCTCCACTGCATTGAAATTTCCTCGCCGTGCCCCCACTCTCTCAGTCCCTATTTCCCTACTAAGCAAGTGGAGAGATCGATGCAGTGGAGGGGGTAGCACTAGCAATCAGGAAAGCAGGGGCACGGGCCGCCAGTTAGCCAGCTCTGGTTTAGGAATTTCTGATTTGCCACGCTGGATTAGAATTACGTACCCTTGGCCTTAACACCTTCCTTTGAACGAATCGAGACGTTGCGTTCGCGAGAATTAGATCGATCCGCGTGATTCACGGCTCGCGGCGTCTTTCCGTTTCCTCTGCGTTTCTCTTCTACTTTTCCATGAAAGGGGAGGAGATCGATCGGCGAGGAAGGAGGGAAAGCAGCGAGGGAAACGGCGTGCCGAGAGAAAGGAATCGAAAACGGGCAATGGGCTTTCCCGAAAGCGGCAACTGCAACGCCAGTTAATCTTCCGAAATGGGCCCATTCCTCTTCCGCAATGTATGCTTCGCCGGCTTGAAAAATACCTGCACTTTGATACCGCGAAAGCGTTTTCATCTTGACCACGCGAGGCCGTGTCCCGTTCCACCGGGACAAAATCGCGCGCGAAACCCTCCCCGTCCACGGGATTTTCCCTCCTCGTTCCTCTCTGTTTTCATTCCGTCCTCTCGATTCGCGATTTTTCTGCTTTCGTTTCACGAACATTCGGTCGAATCGTAAACTCTGTACGTGTATCGACATTATTGTATTTTTAATTATTTCTCTAATTAGATTGATAATACTGGAAATCTAAAGTCTAAAATTCCCATCAGAGACGTTAAAGTATTAAAAAAATAGTGGACACGAGTTTCTGTTTGTACATTTTACAAAAAATACGTTGTTTCACGTCAATGAAAATTATGAGCTGGTTGTTTTAGCCACTTGTAATTCTAGGGTTAGTTAAATAATTGGTTGATTAAATAGCAATCAATTAAATAATGATCATTTTAAAGTACAATTAAATTGAAAAGATTTTACTGGAAATGGAACAGTAAAAATCCCATTGAACATGTCAGGATCTGATCTATATTATTGCTCACGTTTCGATCGCGTTCTTAAGCATCTACGATATTAAATTACTTATGTTTCAGTACAAGTTATTGAAAAGTGTTCAGTATAAATTTATTAAAATTGTAGAATATAAAATAGGTCTGTACATATCATATTATGATTATAATTATATTAGAAATGTAGAAATTGTAGAAACTTTATAGACAGATAACATATGTATATACTGCTATATAATTATAATTTATAGACTTGCATAAAAATTAGACAAAAATTAAATTGTGATATTAAACGTAATATATGAACAATACAAAGATACAAAGATAACAGAAACATAATTAGTTACATATAGTTTTTAACAGGCAAAGGAACAAGATTGCAAAGGTTGAAGAATCACCGAAAAAATTAATAATAAAGTATCTTTGATTGGACAAAGATATAGACAGGATTTCATAGACAGGCAAATTTTAATATGCTTAAATGATGCGTTAAATTTAATTTGACAAAGTAAACCCGAACAACTCATTTTGAGCCATTAATAAATCTTGCGGGAAATATATACATATCGTTTATCGTTGACTATAATTGTGACACATTCAGATCCATTTTATACCACAAGTCTAATGAATTTATTCCAAAACTTGTTGAATACGGCAGACCGTGCAAACCAACTGTGATCTAACTACGAATATATATACACACGTGCAGAGTGTACATTCGCGTCGGACTTTTTCCGCCATGGTTTCGACCATAAAAACCGGCTCTCGAGCGCTCTTCACGCCGCTCGCGTGTGGGTCGTTAAATCGATAAGAGAAACGTTTATACAGAATAGGAATACGCGGTGTAAATTTCGCGAGGGAGGAAACATTGGGAAAAAGAGAAAGAGAAAGAGAGAGAGAGAGAGAGAAAAGGTGGCGGTTAGTGGCCGCCCGCGTGTGCAGGGATATTTGCCATTAAACCGTGAAAATGCGCGTCTTTTTTTCACGAACCTTTTTATTGTACTTTTTTGTTTGCCTCTCTCTCTCTCTCTTTCTCTCTCTGTCTATCCACTTTTCTCGTCCCAACGCAACGCATCGGATTCTGTTGCACGCAGCGGGCCACCGGTCCCGGAAACAAGCGGATTTTGCGGCCGCCGGTTGGCTGACTGGGGGCGTCGCAGGGCAAGGGAAGCGATTTCAACCGCGAAAAGTGCCGATACAGTCCGACCGTGTCCCCTTTAATTTATATGCAAAGCGGTCCATTGAGCATATTGTTATTTTAATTGATCGCATGGCCATGGGCGCCACGGTCTGTACGGGATATCGGCGATTCGATTATACGCGTTCTCTGGCAATTTCGGGGCAAGATTTATCCTCGTCACCCTTTCTGCTGCCGTCCTCCCTCCCTCCCACCTCCAACGATTTCCACATTTTTATTCCTCTATTTGCCAGTTTGTCCCGCTCTTTGTTCGTTCGATGGACAATACAACGTGTCGCTACGTTCCACTCAGTTCGTTTGTAAAAATCAAGTAAAAATCGACGAGCGAGCCGATTCGCTGGCGCATTCAACGTTATAACGCGGTCGTTCGCTCGAACGACTGTCGTTGTAATGTACATACACACGTACGATAATGGGGAGCCGCTTCAAGTATACATCAAGCGTGCACGCGCATCGGGATAGGACGAAATAACTTCGTGCTTATTTGTAACGCGCGGTTTTCCCGATATAAAGTGACGATCGCGATAATTTCCCTCGATTAAAATCGCAGCAGTTTCGCGCAAAATCGTTGAGATCCTGCAGAGATCCTCGCGCACGTAGCACTGTTGCGATTCCGCGTAAAGGAACGATACTTAATATTTTTAACTCCTTGGCTACGACAAACTTTGAATCGCGGTTTACACTGAGAACGGCAAAGTTTTTCGTCAGCGTACATTTTCCAGCAAGTATATTGAAATAATCAAAACACCGAATTGCTCTGTATTAAACCAGTATTATTTATTTAACCGTGCTCTGTATTGAATCATTAGTGTTACACGCTAAACATTTAATAGTAACTTTGAGCTTTATTTCATAATGCATCTAATAATCTATTACGGTAATAATCTAGTAAGGTATAGCACAATTCGAAACATGGATCAATACATAACCTCTTACGTCTTGTATTCATGATGTATCTCCCTTCTCCCGTTATACTTTCTACACGCTACATATTTGTGTCTTTTTTGTGAATAATTTATTACCACAACTTTTCATTTTAATGGTATTAAATGAAACAACTGTAAAACAATCGCGTTTAAAACAATATATGACTATAACGGAGGATGCAATTGTTGAAATATTAATTATTAATTATTGATCCAATATTTTTTGTCTTTTGGCAATTATTGTCAGTAACATTCACCTATAGGCGCCTTTCGTTTGAGCGGACCGAGGTAAATTGAATGCCTGTAGGCGTCAACAGTAGCCAAAGGGTTAAGAGGATTTATTCTATGTTTGAACATAGGTCAAGGATGATGTTACAGGGTACTGCTGGTTGAAAAATAGTGCCCTTCTTCTTCCTAGTACGTCTTTTCATAATTTTGTCTATAGTAAATCAAAGGGAAGAGGGAGAAACGCGTAGATGACCACTAGAATTTGTCTTATGAATAACCGTTTACAGGTCGCTTTAGGGAGACTATTACTGTCTCAATGTTAGCATTGAACCAATATTGTCAGGCCAATAGCACTCCTCTTTCGGGTTAAGTAATTCAAAGCAATGACACCTTAAATTTCGACGCTACGATACGAGTTCGTGCTACTTGGGTTTGTTTGCGAGCTTTCGAGTTGCGAATTATCGATCCGTCCATCAATTCTTCGGAGTTCAATTGGTAATATTCTCAGGACGATCGCGAGAGATGAGAATACAGTGGTACTCGCAGATATTCAGACGCTTAAATGTCGAATAAATTTCGTAAAATAAAATCGATCAATGATAAAACTGGGCTCGTTTCGAGGCTTGACGCTCTGGAGCATTTTCAAAGCGCAACGTTTATTTTATTCTGGGATATTTTTATATCACGTAGCAGATGAAAAGTAAAGACGCTTTTCTTCTTGTTGAAAATATTATGACTTGTCACAGTGTATGTAGAGACATTGAAAAATTTGTTTCATGAGGGTATATGTGATATATATGAAGATCGAAGCATCCTTTTTACCGTAATTCCCTATGATTTTTCTTCGCTATTTTATTGAATATTAAATATAGACGACGAAAGTTCAAAAAATCATGACATTTTATCATTGTTCGATTTTATTTTAATAACAGTTTAAACGTGTAGTGTTCAAATATTTAAATGTCCGACACAATAATGAAGATCAATTTAATAAATAATTTCTTTCCTTCACTGAAATAATAATTTCAAATATGCTAATTTCAACAAAGTCCCGTTCATCACATAAATTGTTAAACAGATCGGGTAAATCTGGAAATAGAAGCCGAATAAAATTTCATTTTGCATTGAGCATAACTTCATTTGTAACTCTTTTTAATCAATTTACGTTATTAAAGCTCTATCAAAACTCTATTCTTCAATAGAAACCCTAAAAAGTAATTCTTGAAACTTGAATTTAAACTTATTTCTATTATTGTTAATTTAGAAAGAAATTCTGAAAATAAAGTTTACTTCTTCGTCGTTTTATCTAAAACTCTACAATTTCCTGAAATTCGAAGGAATTGAAGTACTAATAATTCTTATTACGTGTAGCATGGTCCGTGCAAATTTAACTTCCTCCGTTATGCATTCATTGTACAGCTTAATTATAATAGGTATTGTATTTGCGGGAACCGCTCTAAATTTAATCATTTAAACCAAATAATAATGGGATGTTGCGCTAACAAATAAAATAAATGGAGCGTCGTACATATTAATAAATAAAACGAAACAGCATCGCGATGAATTATCGCTCAATGAAATAAATGATTTTCAACGAGTTTGTACGTATCTATAATAGTGTACCAAATGTATATATTTGAGAGTTGAAATTCTTCCCCAATTCGTACGTTGAAATATTTGCTATTGACCACGTCTATTCGTCGCTCTTACGCTTCTTGCACGTGCACGGAAGGGAACGAACGATCAGCTCCCGCGTCGTGAATCTCACAAAGACATTAACCGCTCCTCCCTGGACCACTTCTTCCCTACGATGAGATCTCGAGAACAGGCGGGATAAGTTACAACGTCTTTATCGTACGAAGCAACGTGATTTCCCTTGGTGGCGTTCGCTCGTTCCTCCGACACACGAATCACTCACTCAGTCAGTCCGTTTCGGTTAATCGCCTCGTCGCGTCGCTTTAACGTGCTCGATGCCATAACGCGCGCGTGCTAGTTTGTCAGATTCGCGAAACGGTCTTGAAATTCGGTCTGCGGTACTTGTCATCGTCGTTCCTCACCGAATGATACTTTCAACTCCAAACGATGGACTGCAAACGACTCTCGATCTCTCCATTCATTGGCGAATGCTTAGTTGAAATGCTCACAAAATAGCCAGAATGAACAATTTATAATTTTCGTTGGAAATTTTGCTATAATCTTTGCTGGAAACTTTGTAGTTGCAAAAGTGTTGTAAAAATGTTCAAACGTTTTTGAGAGATTTAAATGGAATTTATTCATTGTATTACGAAGCTTTTCTACTTTAATGTCTCTAATGAAAATTTTGTGCTTTATGCTAATCCAGACTTGTTTCTCTATGTTGCCACTCTGAACGCATTTCATACAAACGAGTGGCAAAAGCAGGAATAATAGTACTAAGAATAAGTACTAAGAATATTTGTTTCGTTTACCAAATTAATTTTGTTTTGTATTAATAAGAAGAAATGAGAGTCAGTTTTTACATTGTAATTAAATAATGGCATTTGATTACATTAAAAAAAAAAAAATGTAGTTTTCCTTTTAAGTTAATTATTCCTTCGTTTCATTTCCTTGCGACAAAGTTGCACTCTGTTCTTAATTTATATTTATTACGCGAAAATCTAATTTTCACAACGTTCAGAAAATTCACTTCAATCAAGTAATCTCGTATACGTATATAATATGAACATATATCTTATCAAACTGTCGTATATTCTAGAAAAAAATCGAGAGATATGAAGAAATTTTTTTCTAGATATATTTCAACATCCAGTGCTCGATCCTTTTTTATAATATTTTGTATAATTCTCCAACTTTGTCACGCGATTCCTACTGAATTTCGTATGATTTCCAGATCCAAAATATTTGGAAATTTCACTTTACCGTTGAGCTTATTTTGCTGTTTGATGGATTTAGCTGGTTTCAAATATCCCTGGAAACATTCTGTTATAAACAGCTCAAAATCCTGACATGAATTTGAATGGCTCTTTTTCTGCCGTAAAACATCTCCGGTACGAAGTGTACGAGGCATGATTCATACTAACATTTTGCGGCCGTGTGGTTCTTGTGTTGTATTTTACTAATCGTAAATTTCTCCTTCTCTTTCTTTCTTAAGTACGCTCATTTTATTCCAACGTGGCACTGTAGATTGCACTCCAACATTTAATACCTATATATTCTCTAACAACCGGACCAACAGTCGCTCTGATATTTTCCTACTTACGTTCCTGTCTCTTCTCATTTGTATGTACGACTCGAACGAATGTTATACTTCTATCATTAAACGTCTGACTTTAATATCGTGATTTTACGATTTAACTTTTGTTCCTTCTTGTATGCCTTTTGTAAATAAAACACTGCGAAAAAAAAGAAAAGAACGCTTGTGCAAAGCATTTATTTATCTAAACTTCACATAACATCTTTTTATTTTCACTTGCAGATTTTTCCAACACAATTTTTCCAGAAAACTAAGAAACATCTTGTAATATATAAAATATTTGTACTACTTATGACACGGGCTGAGCCAAAAGTTTCTTCCCGCCTACTTTTCTTTAATAAAGCATCAAAATACAAGAGAAAACTAATTTTATTGATTTAAAATTAAATTTGAGTTCAAACGTGATTTTTTTCATTGTGCTTGAAAAATCTGTAAAAAAGATAATTTAGAAATATATATAATAAAGAAATTACGGATTTATCTTAACAGAAAGTGATCTTTGGCCCCCTTTATACTTAACAAATGGAACAAATCTCTTTCTTAAGCCACATTGTCAGATACTTGAAATTGCATAAACTGACTTCCTGGCTGTCTGGCCATAAGTAACAGGAATTAGCAGCTTGAGAGATGATGTCTGCGAAGCTACACGTGCGCCCTTATCATATACGCCATATTTATATAAAAGAATTGTTCCTCGTTTCTGCTTTGCTAAATTAAATGAGATTAAGCTCCTTCTAGGATGTTTCCCTTCTTTAAACATCAGATTCCTGCCAGTGCCACGAGCCAGGACAATTTGATTCTGCTTCTAGATTGTCCACTATCGCTAACAACTATCAAGATGTACTCGATCTCAATTCTCTGTTGAAATCTAAATTGCGTAGAACAATCGCGTCCCACTTCCAACTCGCGGTTATCTGATTCACTTAGATTTAATTGTTTGTTTCATACGTATTGTCTTCGTTGCATCGCGATGAACTAGTTTCGCGAAATGATCGAAGAAACAAATAAAAAAAGAAAATGAGAAAGAAGAAAGAGAAATCAAACTACGTAAATTTCCATACGTACTAACGCATTTCACAAGCCGCGTGTCACTTCAGATTATTAATTTTATCCTCCATCCAGATTAAGTTACTAATAGAATATGTGATATAGGAGATAGTATTTGCAATCAGGTCAACTCCTGATCCTCCCCGACTAATAGATTTAGGACTGCACCGACAAATTACATCCGAGAACGTTCATCTTGCAGTCTGTCTTCTTAGAGATTGGTTTCTTCCTCTCTCTCTCTCTCTCTCTCTCTCTCTCTCTCTCTCTCTCTCTCTCTCTCTTCGTTTCTTCTAAAATGTCCAAGATTCAT